>NC_080172.1:97038313-97283117 GCF_950295315.1 Erinaceus europaeus
CCAGGTGATATTTGGTTTTCTCTGTTCCTGACAGACTGTTTTTTTCAGTCCACTATGGATCCATAAGCCACATATTTGGCATTGCCAGACAGAGGTTTAAAAAAAAAAATCTGGGTTGTTTTGTACATTCTCCTTATATTCAGCCAGTTGAGGTTTCCAGGCTCATCATACTGTTCGAAACCATCATTATTTTGCCCAAGTCTTCCTTCTGTCAGGATTGATTATGTTTCCCTCCATGCCTACTTTGAAAATATTTCTATTCTGACTTAGTTGAGGTTGTTAGATTTTAAGTCTCTGGTTAACACAGACCAAACAAATTTATTGAATGAGAATGAATGAAACTCCATGGGATTGCTACATGATATTCTGTGAAAGCTTTTGATTTGAAGGAGGTCTTATTTGTCGTTTAATGGTAGGGAAGTTTACCTTGTCGGAAAATGTAGTTCTCAACTACTGAGTGGTTAACACACTTGATTATGATGGTACAATTTCATATTCCAGAATCTTTCAGACTTACCTCAAGTACATGCTTACCAGGCAAAATAAGAAAGCCAAGATGAACCAAAAATGCACTTACTCACTTCCCTGCAAAGGTAGATTATGCCAGTGCAGTATCATGTTGCTTAGTTGATGCCAGCCCATCATCCAGCTCCTCTTTCAAACCTGGGCTGGGCTAAAATTCTTATCTTCTTGATAGGGGTTAGAGGAAAGGTTCAGTTAGAGAGTGACTATTTTATAATCACTTGGGATTTTTTTCTACTTCTGTGTTTAAGACCCTATTTGTCCATAGTGGTCTATTTCCTGCATTACTACTAAGGGAAGGCATTTCTCTCATATATACCTAAAAGATCCATTACACATACTGTTTTTCTTTAAGTCTTTTTTTAATGTTTTTTTTATTGTGTAGTTATTATTTTTGTTATTGATGTCGTTGTTGTTGAATAGAACAGAGAGAAATGGAGAGAGGAGGGGAAGACAGAGAGGAGGAGAGAAAGATAGACACCTGCAGTCCTGCTTCACCGCCTGTGAAGGGACTCCCCTGCAAATGGAAAGCTGGGGGCTCAAACCGGGATCCTTATGCCAGTCCTTGCGCTTTGTGCCACGTGCGCTTAACCCGCTGTGCTACCGCCCAACTCCCACACATACTGTTTTTATAGCATCATAATGAAGTCCACTTACATAATTCTCAAATCAGTTGTGTGGTTTTTTTTTTTCCTACAATGGTTAGTTGTGGTTTCTCCCTTCACCCTGACAGATCTTGCCCTAGCGTTACTCTTTCACTACTACCGTTTTGGTTTTTTTTTTTTTTTCCTGTCAAATTGTTTTTCTAATATTCAAAATAGTCTTGTCATGTTTATTAAAGTATAGAGAGTGACGTCTCAATGGCAAAAATTACTTTGTTTTGACTATAATATAAGGTTGAACTATCAACCAATCTGTTGGAGTTGTTTCATCTTTACATTACTTTCCAAGTGTCCAGATAAACAATGATGTCAAGGTCACTTTGCTCAATAAAATTGTAGGAACCAATCAAATGGCAAGAACTTCAATGCTCCTCTTCTTATCAAGACAAGTAAAGCAAATAGAGCCAAGATGAAGTCCCCCACATACATAACTTCTTTCATCACTCCCAATATTTCTGTCTAACAAAAATGCCCTGAAACAAGCAAACAAATAAAAAAGGTAGGCTAAATAGGGAAGCTGTCTCCTGCTCAATGACCTGGTATTAAAACTGTGATTTCTTTTTCAAACATCTGTTTGCTGGGTAGCTAAACATCTTACCCAACAGCAAAAATAACATAGGACCACAAATATAACATGATGGTTTTGTATTAACACACACACACACACACACAATCATCTCTCTGTTTCTTTCACTAAAATACATTAATCTTCTAAAAATATTCAAAGAAACTCTTTTAAAAGAAATGACAACACAAGAAATTTTTCAAGTTTGGGCTTTAATTTGTATGTCATGGTTAAGTTTTACAATGTCTGTCCACACATACAAGTACATATATTTTTTGCATATGTGCAAGTGTTTACGCATTCATATACTCATTTATGTGTTCACCTACTCACTGGGTCATCAGTTGATTCACCATTCTATGTCATCTCAATGTAATAATAAGGAAAGGAATGTAGCTCAAGATTACACATTTTGCATTCTTTGCCTCGAACCAGCAACTCATCTGTTGGAGTTCTATGCCCAGTTTATTGGTGCAGAACTTTTATTCTTGGATTTGAGCCCTTGTGTGGGATTGCCACCTTTATCCATTAAGATTCCAGGAAGAATATGCTGTTTCTACCTTTACTTTTCCCTACTTTCACTGGGTACCAGAATAGCAATCCTACTTTTTATTGCTAATGAGGGTTAACCTACCCAATTAAAAATAAAAACTTTTTTTTTTTTTTTTTTTTTTGGTGAGGAGAGGGATGCGCTTGGCTAATAATATGAAGAGCCTGAAAGGGTAAGTAACATTGACAGCTTTGATTCCTGGAAGAATTATTGTACTTCCCAGTAGAAATACTACCTAGTTTCATAAGGATAGAAAACAGAAATGTTGCTAGGTGGAATTAATTAGGTACAATCATGCAAGGCATTATCCCCATCTGGCTATTGTTTCCTAGATATTTGTTTTATGGTCACAAAAAGTAGGAAGAACAAAACAGAACATATATTGATATCTGATTTATAACACCAACTTTACCAGATTTTAACTTTAATCAAGAACAGTCTTCAATATTCCTTTCCTCTACTGTAAAAGAGTAGTTAGTTTTGGATGTTGAGAGTTATGGCAGTACCAGTGTTTTCCAGAGCCACACACCATTGCCCTTGAGTCTTCTGTAATATGCATCCTATGATCAGATGTCACATAGTCTAGCATAACACTACAAAATAAATGGCTTGCACAGATAGGGTACATGATGTATATGGAAACCAAATCCAAGTCCTTTTATTAATCCAAAGTTATAAATATTCTTATTTCATTTTACACATGAGGGAACTGAGACAGAAGTTAAATAGCCTGCCTGAGACCAGACAGTAAGTGACAGAAACAGGATTCAGGTCCACTGACTGATTATAGTTGAAGAGTTTAACTATTCAGCCTCTCTTGGAGAAGCTAGGAAATTCAGTCAATGGATGAGCAGGATACTGGGTCTCAAACTACTGAGTTATCACTATGTATTCTCTATTATCTTCCTGCTTGGAGTGTGTGGGATAAAGAACACCAAGGATTTATAATCCATAAGCAAGAAAGAGTAAACATACTTTACATCACCAATGAAAGTGCTAAACATATCATGGTGTTTATCTTACAAAGATGAAATGTGAAACCTCATTAATTTTTCACTAGCTAGATTTAGTAGCATAAATTCTCACTAGACAGAAATAAACTGAAACCTTTGTCACTCTCTTATGAAAAACCTTTCAGTTCTTCTTCACTACATTCCAGGTGAAGTACAAAAATCCTCTCAGGCAAATTTAATGAACTGGCTGCTACCTGAACCACTCTGAGTCACTGGCCTGTTCCTCATGTTGCTTTCTCACTGTAAACACACAGAATAACTGATACGTTCTCCCATTCCCTGAGCATTTGCATAAGCTGAATCCTCTGCCCAGAAATCTCTTATCTTTAAGTTTAGGTCTGCTTTCCTGGTGGTCATGGACCCTCATAGATATATTAACTATCTTTCTTATGTGTGTATTTTAATAGTTTTGTAAGGCTTTGTTGTTGCCAGAGAACTGTTCTTCCAAGGGTTCACTAATTCCTAGGATAGCAAACAACCAGACCAAGAGCATGTCTTCACATATGATCTAAGCAATCGAGAGCTAGTACTCCAACAGAACGGCATCATCCAGATCCTCTTATTGCTCCTAGACAGATGGCGATAACTCATGCCCCAAATTCCCCTAAAAATACTCGAACCACATAAAAACCTTTTTACAGGCCACCTCTCAACACACGCACACGCACACGCACACACACACACACACACACAAAGCTGTTGAGCAATCCTGGTGCGTCCCCAAGTGGCCCCCTGTGGTATGACTTGCCCACTCCTCTTGAGAATCTCTCAATATTAAGAAACCATCTATCTTTTTATTTTTTTCAAGCCTCACAGTGAGCATTTCATCTATTTATTTTCCTGTATAGAGACAGAAGGAATCTGAGAGGGGAAGGGGAGGTAGGAAATGAGAGAGACACCTGTAACACTGCTTCACCACTCATGAAGCTTCCCTCCTGCAGATGGATGTTGGAGACTAGAAATTTGGTGCTTGGGTATGGTAATGTGTGCACTCTATCAGGTGTGTCACCACTAGGTCCCCAAACTATCCTTCCATGGCAATCACATGATGGAGTCACCATATATAAATAACATAAAACCTGCTGGTTTATTTGTTGCTCCTGCTTTATTGTATTTTATTTTTGCCACCACCATATCAAGGCTATATAGCATGCTATTATTGGTCTTCCCAGTCACCATACTGTAATCCTTCATGCAACTGTTTCTGCTGTTAGCTTATGAGCTTCCTAAGATACTCTTTCATCTTTGTATTATCAGAAATTAGCACACTGCATGTCATGTGTATAGCCTGTTGAAGTTTAATGGGGAAGGCAATTAATTAATTAATTAATCCAAGGAGACACTGCATGCCAAGTCACCTAGATTCAAATTTCATTCCTTTGCAATTAGCCTTTCTACTCCTAGCATATAAATTCAGGCACCAAAATTTATATGTGGAGACATGACAATTCAATTCATTGGTACATATCAATAGTTAATATAAGCATAAAATAGTGCTAACCAAAGCAGCAAATGTCCAAGTTGAAAAGAAGCTTTATGACTGCAAAATATTGTTATTAGGTACAAAAATGTGTGTGAAAGAAGTTCTGAATTAAAATATGGAACAGTGCTTTATTGCCTCAATATTATACCATTCATCCCAACCCCATGAATCTGAGGGTTCATAAATCCTGTTTGATGATAACTTACACAGAGAAAAAATGGCCTCCATATATAAGCCCTTGATGTATAACAATGCATAAATTGTAAATGATCTCAGAGTGTTTAAGTCCAGGTACTGTGTTCTTAAAAAAAAAAAAAAAAAAAAAAAGGAGGAGAACAGCATGTAACTGAGAGTCTAGTAGGATCCAGGGTCTATCCCTGGTGGTAACCAAGTTATAGGGGTTAAGCCTCATGATAATTCCATTATAATGTGGTAGCCCTTTCTCTTCAGAGGCATTATGTTAAAGGAGAATCCCAGATTTCCATCTAACTTGAAAAGAGAAATACATTAGCAAGAGAAGTCAGAACTACTTGGGAGGCAGTTGATGGGAAGTTCTGCAAGTGGAGCATGAAACAATGCATGCCTTGATAGAAAGACAGAAGCATTACAGAATCTATAAGGATATGAGGGGGGAAGCATCAGTGTCTGTACTGAGACATGCAATAAAGTGGTTGGCCACACTGCACACAGGAAAAACTGGCCAAGCCAGGGGCACAGGTAGTGCCAAGTGAAATTGCTTAAGAGAGAGAATGTTGGCAGCCCCCCTGCTCTGCTCCATGGCGGATACTATGGTCTATTTACATAATCATTGTTTTGCCTGAGACCTGCCCTGCCTGCAGAGTATTAATTAATCCCACCGGTTAAAACCTTCGCAACAGCTGCTATGGAAGCTTTCTACCTTCTCGCTCTTTCTTTTTCTCCACTGCCTTTCCCAGCCATTTCCTTTTCTGACTTGCCACTTCCGTTTCAAAAGATATAAAAGCATTCTCTCTGATCAATAAAGATGGATTGCATTCCCGTTCCGCCGCAAGTACCTGGTTCCTCTCCCGAGTCACACCGTCACGCTAGCCGGGCAGGAGGGTACACATAGTTGGGTTTTTGCCAGAGTATTTTGAGTCCAACACCTAAATCTCAGGGCATTGCCTGATATTTGCACTCTGAACATTATTTGTTGAATGAATTATTAATAACAAACTAATGAATATTTTTTTAATCATTGAGGGGCCTTATCTCATGCAAATTCAGCTGGTTATAGCACTCACACCCCCCATGTTTAGATCTTACAAAAATAGCCCTCCAGAACCCAGTCATCATGGCTGTTGTCTCACCTGTCGTCTTAGAAGACAGCTTTTTATGTGTAGAATGGCAGAAGTGGTACTTACTTTTGAAGTAACCAATAGGACACATAAGGCACCACAAAAAAGAACATGTGTAAGGATCCACAGACTTCTTTTCATTTTTTATTGTGTTTTTTTTTTTTTTTTTTTGCTACCAGCATGTGGAAGGCCAGTGGTTTTAAAATTATGTTTGTTTTCTGAGGAAATGCTTCCATGGATGCCTCAGACAGAAGGAGGGGAATTGGACTTCCCAACCCCTCCCCCACCCCACCCCCACACACACACAAATGTATTTATTTGTTTTATAGAAGAGAGATATCAGAGCACTTTTCTAGTTTGTGAACTGCCAGGAATTGAACCCAGGCTCCCACACATGCAAGTTCTCTACTCTGCTTACCTACTGAGCTATATGGGTTTCCCATTTATTTCTTATTATTATATTTATTTATTTATTTATTTATTTATTTATTGGCTAGAGACAGCCATAAATCTAGAGGGAAGGGATAGAGAGGAAGAGAGACACCTTAAGTAGTGCTTCCCCACTTGCAAAGCTTTCCCCCTGCAGGTGGTGACTGGGGGCTTGAACCTGGGTCCTTGTATATTGTAACGTGTGTGCTCAACCAGGTGCACCACCACCCAGCCCCAAGCTTCTCATTTCTGTGCCAACAAGAACAGCTCCACTTTTAAGTCATACAATGTGCCTCCAGATGAAATTGTATCTTCACAGTAATAACTGACAAAGTTGGGTTTTTTTAAGCTTATTTCAGGAGAGTCCAAATGTTGGTTGTGCCATTTAGTGGTTATGTGGGATGCATTGGATCGACCTTCTCGTGGTGCATCCCGTGAGTACCCATTCATTGGGGAAACTGACGATCCTTCCTAGCCGACTGAATCGACATGGATCCCAGTCACTTTCAAAGCCAGCAACAAGCAGATCCTGACAGCTTTCAACCTGACACTGTTGACTGGCTACGGAAGAAGGGCAAACACTAGAAGAAGAAGAAGAAGTGGCTATAAGAAGTGACTTATAAGAAAATATTTTGTTTATTGATGCCTCCTTTCCTTTATCTATAAAAGCAGAATAATAACAATACCTAAATGAGAAGGTTTCTATGAGGATTAAGTACTTTATGTTATGCAATGTTAAGCTCAGTGATGCATACAGGAAGAGGTCCCTGAGAAGTGTCATTTTGTTTGATTTCATTTGGGAATTTTCCCCCCATCAATGTTACAAAGAACTGACCCTGAAAGGGGGGCCAGGTGGTGACAGGAGGTGAAACACCTGATTAGGTGCACACATTACAGTGTGCAAGGAACCAGGTTCAAGCCCCTGGTCCCCACCTGCAGGGGGAAAGCTTCAGGAATGGCGCAGTAGAACTTCAGGTTTCTCTCTGTCTCTTTCCCTCTCTATCTCCTCCTTCCATCTCAACTTCTCTATGTCCCTATCCAATAATAATAAACAAATGAAAATATAATTTAAAAAATAAAATAAAATAAAAAGAAATGACTGCAGGAAACTACATTGTTTGAGCATTTGCCATAGTATGTGGAAAACACTATATACATATTACTTACTTTCATTTCATATTCTCTCATTTCGACCTTAACATGGTCCCTCTGAGGAGGGAAGTATTGCTAACACTTCTGCTTTAATGAGGCAACTTCAGAGATTTAGCCCTCTAATAGATCCCTCTTTCCACCATCACTGGTCACTTCCATCAGGAACATTAGCATAAATCCTCCCGTGGGTCAATCCAGGAACTTGTCCTCCTTATAATGTAGCAAAGGTAGGGACTGCCCCAATCTATGAAGGGACGCTGGGCCTTCCTATCCTGCCACTCAAGGAAGATTGGTCCTGAAATGAGTGCAGCCTAGAATGTTCCCAGCTATGACCATGAACTGCAGTGAGGTTAATTGCATTCATATATTTTCTTCAAGTCTGGAAACTACTCTTGCCCTAATCCAGCTTTCTAGCCCTATTCTCAACTCTAACACCATTTTCTCAGACAATATTTTTGTCCAACTCCATGTTAACTAACAAACTCAACCAAAATTAACAAAGTCACAGGCTCCTAGAAACATACCTAAAATAGACATCCACATTTCTTTCCACCCTAACATCCCTATTCTCATCTGCTCTATTCCTGCCTTTGGGTTCCTGTTTAACATTTTATCCTGCATTATATCTTACCACCTTTCATCCATCAAGTTGCAGATGCTATCAAAATTCTATCCTAACTTTCCTGGGCAGATGACCTCACCAATGTATCTCAAAACCTCACCTCTCCAGAGCCCTACCCCACCAGGGAAAGATACAAACAGGTTGGAGATATGGATTGACCTGCCAATGCCGATGGACAGTAGAGAAGCAATTACAGAAGCCAAATCTGCCACCTTCTCCACCCCCAAAAACATTTTGGTCCATACTCCCAGCAGGTATGACTTGGTAAGCAAGAGAAGACAGGATCATGAAAAAAATGGGTGTGTGTGTGTAAATAAATACAAATATAGACAGATAGTTGTAGAACTAACAGTTAACCCATATCTGCAGCCTGGGGAGAACTTGTGTATCTTCTAATGGAGAGAATAAAGATACAGAAATCTGTTACTCGGAATAGTGTAGCACTATATATATAATTTTGTAAACCAATATTAAATCACTAGCAAAATAAAGGAAAAAAATATTTAGTATCTCCCTCAAGGTCACAGGTCATAAAAGGCAGAACTGGACATTTTTTAACTATTTTTTAAAACTCTAGACCTTTACTGAGTTATGGTTTATTATTATTATTTCTTTTTACAGTATAGTCTTTTTTTCTTCAACCACTCCCACCACCAAAGGTCTGTGTTCCCACCCCCACACCAGAATTGGGATTCAAACACCAGTCAACAGTGGAGTCTGTACCCATAAGTCTGTACCCTTAATTTTTCAAAGAAGTCAAGTATAGGTCCTGTAGTAAAAGGAAGTTTAAAAAAAAATACAAATGCAGGTCCTCTAAGAGGATTCAAAGTTCAAATTGCCTTCTGGAAATGTCGACTATTTAGTTGAACATTTCAACTTCAATAAGTCATGTATTATAAATAGCGCACGCACTATTTCCAAACAAAAATAAGAAGCCATGAGAGTGATATGAATTAGTGTGGGAAAAGAAGCAGGAAAATGCTTATAGATCAATCAAGCCTTTTGCATTAGCAGAAACATTGCAAGGACACTCAAGAATGCACTTTCCAATTCATTTTGAAAACTCTTTTACTGGCTTCCCTTCTTGCAGCTGCTACCCCTTATGTGGTAAGCCGTGCTGAAAGAACAGAAAACCTGCCTTTCTTGTTGTAGACCCACCACCATCCTTCACTTCCTGGCTTAGGCTGGAGCACAGTGAGCTTGGCAGTGTGTGTTCCACTCTGCTTTCAGTATCCTAGGTCCTGTGAAGATGATGGTCCTTTAGCTTTCAGATTTGGAGGAAATATATGTTATTTTTCTGGTGGGGGGGTCACAATATTTGCCCCTGTTTGTTTTTCCCTGTTTTGAGATATTATGCATAATAAAGCAAAATTTAATTCCTACTGTGAAAAGCTCCCTCTACTAAAGACTCCTGGTCTTCTTTCCTGGTTCCTTGGCCTACTCCTCACTAGTCCCCACTTGACATGACTATGGGGGCATACAAATTCCTAACAAAGATTTACCATGTTCACTTTAGTTAAATCCTGTTGAGATAGCAAGATTTCTTTCTTTCTTAAAGATTTATTTGTTTATTTATGAGAGAGAGGAGGAAGAGAAAGAGAGAAAAAAAAAAAAAAAACCAGAGGATCACTCTGGCATAGGTGATGCTAGGGATTGAACTCTGGACCTCATATTTGAGAGACCAAAGGTTTATCCACTGAGCCACCTCCCAGGTCACAACAGCAAGATTTCTCAAGAAGGAGGATGAAGAGCTGTGTTCAAGTGCTACTGATATTACCTGGTTCTGTAACTTCTGGTAAGTTGTTTCTTCCTCTCAGTCCCAAATTTGAGAATGTTGAAATGGTCATAAGAGTCACTTATCCATTTGCTCAGTCACATTTACTAAGTACCCAGTGTTTGCAAACTCTGGGAAGAACACAAAGGTAAATAATACAAGACTGTGAAATTCGACTGCTTACAATCTAAACCAGGAGAGAGATATCAGAAGAAGTCAGGAATGAGGAAGTAGGAGTGCCCTTGACAAGAGATGTTTCTGTCTGGAATAACTAGAGACAGGAGGAGCTGACCAAGACTAAGCATTTCCCAGTCTTATTTTGCAACCACAGGTTAGCGAGGGATTCAAATGGCATAAGGAATTTGAAGCCTTTGAAAACACTGAGAGCAATTTCCCTGCGTCACAGATGCTGTTGGTAACATTCCCAGATACCCTGCCTTTACCACTTTAATGCAAACTGGGGGTTGAAACCTGTAGCACCTGCCTGTGTTTCTGCCTCAGGGAGTTTTCCAGGCTCCAGAGCATGCCTGCTTTGCCACCTGCGCAGAAAGCAATGTTACAGTGTACATGCCAAGGAACCAGGGACCCAACTCCTACCCTGTACCCAGAGTAGCACTCAACCAAATAAATACCATTACTCCTTCAGCCCTTGTGTGGAATAACTTAGGTCTATGTTCTACACTGCCTGCCAGATTTTTCCCAATAGACTAAAACTACAGTTGCCTGCAGGAGTAACTTGCTTGATCACACATCATATATTGGCTGCTTTTCCCCTCTGTGTTACTTCTCTCTCTCCCCCACCATCCCTAGACCCAGGAGCTGCCAAAGAAATACTTGCACATGGGTCCTTTATCCCAGAGTATGCAGTGGAGTGAATCCAGACTGGGACAAGATGTAAGCCATTTTTTAAAAAGTTATTATCCTATATCACTTTGAAGTATAGCCAGGATTATAAACACTATTTTGCATTAAAAAAAGCACTGCTCTGTATTTATAAATCCTCTTGTGCATAGTTAGAGTTTGATCCATTTTGGCCATTAGAATATAATCCATGCTGCAGAATTTCCCAATTCCATACCAACTAGCACTTAAAAAAATGCTGAGGTATTTTTTCCTTACCCTGATTTCCACTGCAGTCTCTAAACCGCTCTCTCTGGTTCATTGTACCTCAATCTAAACACACACACACACACACACACACACACACACACACACACACACACACACACCTTCTCACTATCTCTGGAGACCCTCACCCAGAAGGTAATTTTGACCAAATGACTCCCAACACGAACAGAACCGCTGATAATTTAAAAGGCATTTGTTACTTATAACACTTCACATCTATCTGGTAGAAAATTGCTGCAATATTCCTATATTTGTGCAGAAAGATGCTTGATGGTCATTCTCAAGAAAACAAATGTGCAGGGGCCAGGTGGTGGCCCACCTGGTTAAGTGTACATGTGACAGTGCTCAAGGACCTGGGTTCGAGATCCTGGTCCCTACCTGCAGGGGGAAAGCTTCACAAGTGGTGAAGCAGTGCTGCAGGTGTCTCTCTGTCTCCTTCTCTCTCTGTCTCCCCATTCCTCTCAACTTCTCACTGTCTCTGTCAAATAAATAAAGATTAAAAAAATTTAAAAAAAGAAATGTGCAATGTGTATGATGAGTGATGCCCACTGACATGTGCACCTCTCCGCACTGTCCAAACTGTACAGACCGCCCTGGCTTTCCCTGGCTCACCACAAATGTCTTGTCTATCCCCAGTACCTCCTGCAGCTTACAGGTTTCAGGACTCTGCATGGGCTCACCCACCTTCCTTCCTTCAGCCATTTCTAGTGATTTGTTTTAGTGTGTTTATTCATTTATTGATTATAAGATGAGACTAAGAGAAAGGAGTGAGAGGAGTGGCTCATGGTGGCACACCTGGTTGGGTACACATGTTACAACGTCCCAGGAACTGGATGAAAGCCACTACTCCCCACCTGAGGGGGAAAAGCTTCACTAGCAGTGAAGCTGTGTTGCAGGTATCTCTTCTTGTCGTTCCTTCTCTATCTACCCCCTCCTTCTCCACCTCTCTTTTTCTCTAGCCAATAAATAAGTAAGCTATTTTTACAAAGAAATAAAAGGATGAGAGCACCAGACCACTGCTCATCTCTGACATACTATGAGGCTGGACACTGCACCTGTAGTACCTGGTACCTCAAGTATGCAAGTTGGTGACAGGGTGAGCTATACCCCTCGCCTTTTCGAGGGATGCTTACAAAGCCTTTCTGCTTTGCCAGAAATCATATTGGAGCCACTCTTATCTAGCTTTATGTCCCTCTCCCATGTCCTCTCTAATTTTTCATTTATAACTCAACTTTTACCCTTAGCACATTGTGTTATAATTACATGCTGATGAGTTTGTTTTCTTTAGTGTGGGCTGTGTCTTGCTCTTGGCATCTCTTAGTGGAGGGCATTCAGAAGGCAGCAGAGTGTGGAATGTGGACATTGTGAGGGAGGTTCCGCAATCAACTTGACCTGGTCAAATCTTGATTTAGTCACTTTCTAGTCAGGCGACCTTGGACAAATAACCTCACATCTCTAAAACTCATTTTCCATGTGAATAGAATGAAGATGACATCATTGCCCATTAAATAGGCCACTACTTGTAATTAGTACAAGGCCTGACAGCAGACACACAGTACATACTATCAGCTTTACTCTAAGCTCAATTAAACATTTGAAGATGAATGTGTCTCCCTTTATGCTGACTGTCCCATATAAAAACATACCTTTAGCTTGAGTCAGCTGTATAGTTGCCCAGGAACTGATGCAGCTATGATCTGGCTATAAATGTGACAGAATACATATGTTAGAGGGGATTGTCAACGCAATCATTTTGCTTAAAAGAAAAAAGAAAGTTTCACTATCTACTTGTTACAAGTGAGGAGACCGTGAAGAGCAATCAGTGGTTTATTCTTGGTAACACAAGCATTCATACCACAGGCTGGTCCATGTGCTTTTAACTGAGCTGCAGCCACAGAAGGAAGGGGCCTCATCTTCTGACTGCAGGTCCAGGAAGTGAGAGATGCTGGTGGGTAGGGTACCTACGGAGAAGTGAAAGTTATGAGGGCTTGTTGAAAGACTCATCTGTCTGAGAGCAAATACTGTAAATTCAAAGAACCATTTTCACGGTGAGTTCCAACTGTTTCTCTGTGGCAAGAAAAAAGACTGAAAGGGATGGTAGATGCATAGTCAGGAAGGATTCTGACTACCAAGCAAAGAATTTATCCTGAAAACTGTAGACCAAGAGGCATTCGAAAAGACTGAGCACACCAAGTACTGACAAGGATATGGACCAAATAAAATGCTGGCTCATGGTTGTTCAAAATTAATAATTGTACAAGTTGAGGGGGTGGGAGTGCACGTATTACCATGTATGAGGACCTGGAGTTGAAGTCCCAGTCTCCACCTAGATGGAGCAAACTTGATGAGCAGTGGCATAGTGCTGCAGGTGTTTCTACTTGTCTCTGTCTCTCATCCTCTACCAAAAGAAAATAAGAGAAAATGGTTACTCAGAGTGATGGAGTCACATGCAGGCACTGGAATCCAATGATCCTTACAGCTCCATCCAAGATGAGGTGAAGAAGGTGAACTCACTATTTCTGATAAATGAGTAGTATTCCACTGTGTATATAGACCACAACTTTCTTAGCCACTCCTCTGCTGTTGGACACCTGGGTTGCTTCCAGGTTTGAGTTATTAGAAATTGTGCTGCTATGAACATAGGTATACACAGATCTCTTTGGATGAGTGTGTTTGATTGTTTAGCGTATATCCCCAGGAGGAAAATTGCCAGGCCATAGAGTAAGTCTACTTCTAGCCTTCTGAGCGTTCTCTAGACTTCTCTCCACAGAGATTTGGTCCAACTTATATTCCCACCACCTTTCCCCCACAACCACTCCATCATTTGTTCTTGATATATTTTCTGTTATATGACATAGTCACAGGGGTGAAGTGTTATCTTATTATAGTTGTCTTAATTTGCATTTCTCTGACAATCAATGACTTGGAGTATTTTTTTCATCTATCTGTTGGCCTTTTGATCCATACACAATCAGATATCTACAAAAAAAACCTTGTATAAGTCTTTTATTTTTTCTTTTAAAATTTTTTTAATTAATTTTATTTTTATTGAATAGCGACAGCCAGAAATTGAGAGGAAAAGAGAAAGAGACTGAGAGACACTTACAGCCCTGCTTCACCACTCATGAATCTTTCCTTCTGCAGGTGGGGACAAGGGGCTTGAACCCAGGACCTTGCACACTGTAACAGGTGCACTTAACCAGGCATGCCACCACCCAGCCACCATAAATCTTTTCTTAGTGACTTTATTTACAAAGAACTCCAAACTAGAAACAACCCATATGTTCACTACTTTGAGAACAGGGAAAGATGACTGTGCCATTTTCATACAAGCCAACCCTCAACATAGGCACAAGTTAATAATACACTTAACATCATGGATAAACCTCCAAATATATTGTGCTAACTAAAGTAAATAATACTGCAAACTATATATGATTATTTTCACGTAATCTAAGTTCTAGAATAGAGAGTTTATCTAGAGTAATGAAAGGCAGAACAATGTGGTTTGATAGCTTATTAGATGAGGATTATCACTGGTAGGGTACATGAAGGTATTCTTTGGGTATAAATGATCCATATCTTGATTGAGGTGGCAGTTAATAAGTACAATATTTTGTCAAAAGACACTATGGACTGAAGGTTTACTGTTATTTATATACATACATAAAATACCTTGTAAAAATATATCCTGGAAAAAAGCGCCAAAAATTTATCACAAAAACATCTTTATATAAAGATGAGTATAGACTGTACTTCTATCTCAGATCACTTTAATGGTCAGTAGAACTTGGTTATGAAAATCTTTTTAATATGGTGCCCAGGAATGCACCCAGGACCTCACATGGTCACAATACTGTTAATCCATTTCTCCAGTCCAATGTTTATTCTGTATCCTTTGAGGGAGAAAAAGAAACAAAGAGACAGAAAAAAGGAGAGAGGGAGAGAGACCAGAGCACCTTTCTACAACCAAATACTTTTCTTGAGGCTGCCCACAGTATTCCCATCTAATGCTGGCAACCCAAAATCTCAAGCAGTAATGTCTGTTTTCCTCTGCTTTACCCTTAGAGGCCAATGTGCTATTATGTTAGTGTATTACCCTAATTTGTATGTCTTAGTCACATCATCAGGACCTAGATCAAAACTCAGCATATAGAAGGTAGTATTGGCTGAGTGAGTGATAACTATTGACTATTATTACCTTAGTTTATACAGAACTTCACAGTTTATAAAGCAGCCATATATGCAACATCTTCATAAGTCCTCTAACAATTTATGGAATAGGTATTGTGATATCCATTTACAGGTGAGTTAGGAAGTTGCTTCTTTAAGGTCATATAGCTACTAGGCTCACAGGTCAAACCTTTGGCTTTCAAACCCAGTTCATTAATTATAATCACATAATCATCATCATCATCATAATAATCTGTTGTATTTCTTTGCATACTTTTAGTGTTTAATTCAATTATTATTATTATTATCATTATCATTATTTTACTACAGCATTACTCAGCTTTGGTTTATGGTAGTGCAGGGGATTGAACGTGGGACTTTGGAGCCTCAGGCAAGAGAGTCTTTTTGCATAACCATTATGCTATCTACTCCCACCCTCTCATCCAATATTTACAATTCTTTGAAGTAGTTGTTCTTATAACTGCTATTTTACAGTTGAGGAAATGAAATCATATTAAATAACTTGTCCCAAATTACAGAACAGGCAAGTGGTGAATTCAGAATCTAGGTCCTAAAAGTTTGACTTCAGAGACTTCTTCTCAACCAACCTTTCTACTAGACTTAGCCTAGTTGGTGAAGAGAAATAAGTAATCTGCAATGCAAATGAATATAAATGAACATTTGGATAAGCGCCAGATTTGTTCTAGGACTTCCTGCCATTACTAATCTTTTTGCTTTTATAGCACTTAGCAAAACTTTTTCTTTAAGATCACAGGCAAAAACTGGTTGGGTCATGGGCCCCTTAGAATATATCTAAAATAGACCTACCAGTTTTTTCCAGAACTGAGACCTTAATTCTTCATCCGCAATATTTCAGCCTTTAGGTTCATGATTAGTCAACAATTTGCTCTGTTTTCTATTTTAACTCTTTTTCAGCTACCAGGTTCCAGATGCTACCATGATGCCAACTGAAATACCCAGGGCAGATGACCCCACCATGTGTCCTGAAGCCCCACCTCCTCATATCCCTGCCTCACTAGGGAAAGAGAAAGACAGGCTGGGAGTATGGATCAACTTGTCAATGCCCATGTTCAGCAGGGGAAGCAATTACAGCAACCAGACCTCCCACCTTCTGCACCCCATACTGACCCAGTGTCCATACTCCCAGAGGGTTAAAGAATAGGAAAGCTATCAGGGGAGAGAATGGGATATGGAGTTCTGGTGGTGGGAATTGTGTGGAATTGTACCCCTCTTATATTATGGTCTTATCAGTGTTCCCATTTTATAAATAAAAACTTAAAAAAAAAAAAAAGAACATGTTTCTGAATGAAGAGCTTACTTAGAACTTCAAGGCCAGGCTGGGGAGATTGCATAATGGTTATGCAAATAACTTTCATGCCTGAGGCTCTCAGTGCTTCTAGGTCATTCTCACCTTCAGGAGGGGAAGCTTCAAGAATGGTGAAGCAGTGTTATTGATGTATGTGGGGTGTGTGTGTGTGTGTGTGTGTGTGTGTGTGTGTGTGTGTGTGTCTGTGTGTGTCCCCAGCCCCTCTCAATTTCTCTTTATCCAATCAAATAAAAGAAAAAAATATTAGAAAAATATTAAAGAAGTTCTAGGCTATGCTTATGGATATCAAGCCAGTTGACTTTCTACTTTCTGTGACAACTTAGTGGTGGTGTTGAGGTGCTGCCCAGAAAATAGAAGTGTTTACAGGTGTGGCTTGGAAAAGTGGAGGCAGGGCTTGGGTTTTAAAAAGCTAGACCTCTTTCAAAAAGCTTGGCCTCTTTGGGTATCCACTCATCTATCAGATCCTGCCTCTTTAAAGCTAGGTGTTTCCCTGTCCAGTATTTGAGCATCTGCAGGGCTTGCAGAGTGCTGACAATGTCCAAGGGATTCACAGCTGTCAGGTTCTCTCTGTCCAGATATCATCATGTGAGTATCAACTCTGTTTATCTCTCTCTTTCTCTCCCTCTAGCTCTCTGTCTCTCTCTCTCTCATGTTCTAACATGTGAATGTTCACAATTTTCTCAATTAAAATGTAAAATTCCTGAAAATCATGCTATCTCCTCAATTCTTTGTTGAGATAATGTGTGATGAACCTTCTTAATGTTGGGGAAACAAATGCAATCTCCCCCCCAATACATAAGCTTTGTGACCTAGTGTTCAGCCTGCCATTTCACTCTGAGCTCCAGATGCCACTTCCTCCACTGTTCCTACGTGCCTTGTTTCATAAATCCTTGCTTCAACTTATCATATAACATACACTATAGAACATACTACTTCTTTTCTTTTCTCTGCCTTTCCTTTTTTCTTTCTTTCTTCTTCCTTTCTTTTTCATAAGTAGAACTCTATTTGATTGGTTGTGTTGGCACCAGAAGCAGAACTATGGCAAAATTTTAAATGGTGAGAAATCCAATTCAGCCACTTGGTTTTTGAGAAGCAAAGTGTGATTCCTCAACTCATGTTGTATTGAACTGGACAAGTTAGATGAACTAAAAAAGTGTTATTGACTTGTCTACTTGTCTCAGTGAATCAGGGAGCAGAGAATATGTTTCGTTTGTTTGTTTCCCCCCCTGTTCCATCAAGCTATTCTAATTATTAACTTCAAAATAGGTAGAAAGTTACATAAACACAAGTATGTACCCCTAAATATCATACTACTCTGATCTAAGTAAGCAAACAATCAGAAACTGAAAAACAAATCAAATGTTTTAATTGCTTTCTAGTTCTTTGTAGAACATAAAGCATATAATATTTCTTAAGAAATAGACTGAATTTCTTGGAGAGAAAATATCTACTGATCCAAGCACTGCCTAACACATAGTAGGTGCTGAATAACAGTAGGTGCTTAACATAGCTTAAGCTTGATACATGCTAAATCTCTAGTACTCTGTTTTACTGCCTGTTTGTGAATTTGCCTTATACTTCACATGAGCAGATATACACATAAGCACATATATACACACATTAGGTTGTAAGCTCTTGGAAAGCAAAATCCATGTTATTTATCTCTGCATTTACTAAAATGGAACTATTAGATAGTGTGTGATCATGGAATGATCACAGAATTAAATAGCATGAAGATTTTGACCTTTGTTACCTATGATTCCTTATCCATTTGGCTATCTAAAATAATCTCGTCAGTCTAGTTAGATATTTGAAAATCAGAGAACTTGAAATCATATCATTCAGAATTACATTTTTAAATTCACCCTGGCTATTTCATAAATGGATTTAACAACCAGCTAACTGCTATCCCAGGAGGCAGAAAAAAAAATAATAAGCTTAATGAATTTGGTCAGACATACCGTGTAACAGATGTCCAGTGTGCTGCCATGAGCTTAAATCTTAAATATGATGGCTCTGTTTGGCATGTCAAAATATATTAGAAGTGTTTTATCGGTCACTGGGCAACTTGCTAAATGGAAGGAGAAGGATCTTGAAACAAATGCAGGAGCTGTGTTTAGTAGCTTCTCAAGAGGAGCCCTGGAGAAACACAGATAATCTGCTTGCAGTGATTCATCAAGTTGGTCCTTTGTTTCACTAATTTGAGTGTCAAGTGCAACCATACAATAAAGAATTGCCAAGACCTGATAAGATTCTCCTCTGGCTGCTGCTTTTCCTGCCCTAACAACTGGTACCATTCATGCCTAAAGCACAAATTGAATAAATAGCTTCAAGGCTGGCAATGTTGGACAGTGTTTGGGAATTTTTTGTTTTTCCTTGAAAGGCTAACTCCCTTGTGTTTATTGCCTTCCGTCAAACAAACTGAATAGATAGTGGTTGTTGGCACCAAGAATTTTAACTTTCTTAATGCTAAGGTTGGATGGATGTCTTGTAAGTTAAAAATAATTCCTGTTAGAGCATCAGTCCAGGGAATGATTAGTGAAGATTTTAAAAAGGACTGTAATGCCTTTTTAGCCTTGAGAAGGCTCTTTATTGTACCTATGGTTCACTTGGCCTGCTGGTCATTTCCATCTTAATGTAATCTTTAACATTACATTGCTACAGGTGAAGTGTTAAGTAATACATTAAGACAACTATTCTCCCTGAGAAATTTCACAAGAAATCTATTTGAAACTAAAACAGACACTTAACAAATTCCATTTGTAATTCAATACAGGCAGAAAGCATTCTTCTAAAAAACCTTGGTACTGGGAATCAGGCGTAGCGCAGCGGGTTAAGCGTACATAGCACAAAGCCCAAGGACTGGCCTAAGGATCCCAGTTCAAGCCCCTGGATCCCCACCTGCAGGAGTTCTCTTCTACAGGTGTCTATCTTTCTCTCCTCCTCTCTCTCTTTCCCTCCTCTCTCCATTTCTCTCTGTCCTATCCAACAACAACAGCTATGACAACAATAACAACTACAAAAAGCATGACAACAAGGACAACAAAATGGGAAAAACAACCTCCAGGAGCAGTGGATTCGCAGTGCAGGCACCGAGCCCCAGCAATAACCCTGGAGGCAATTAACTAATTAATTAATTAATTTAAATAAAAAAAAACAACTTGGTACTAATTTCTCAAGATAAAACTATACTTCTTTGTAACTTTAAATGAAATTCTAAAAGTGAAATGTGTACTGTCAGTACAGCAGACAAACATTAAAAGAGCACCAAAAGTCTTAGGCTTCTCATGAAAAAAATCAGTAGACAGTTAATTTTAATATTCCATTAAAATTAGGGAAAATCTACAAGTCCAGTTAATCAAGAGGATATTATGTGCCTAATTTTTAATACTTTAAAATCATTTATATGAACACTAGGGACCTCAAAGATCTGGCAAAGCTTGTAATATTTAAAATATGTAATGAATTAAATCATTTAGATGAGATATTATGATATAAAGATATTATGATATTATATAAGATTTGTAAAAATAACTACATTTCAACAATGGAAAGGGGAAAATGACATTAGAAAATTTACATATTGAAAACTGAAATAACTAATTTTCTTCAGAAAATGACCTTATGTTAGGTTTACGTATGCTGTGAGCATCAATTTGAAAGCTCTCAGTAGGTCTATTGGCCTTTGGGAATGGACGCATTTTTATGAAAACCACAAGCAAAAAAAAAAAATCAGTTTGCAAATTTTCAAATAGCTATATGTTCAGAATCCAACTGAGTTCTCCTGCCTTTTTACTTGATGACTTCATAAAAGATTAATAAGCCCTCAGACCAAGAGGTGGGTATATTGGCATGGTTAACTCTCTCTCCCCAGAAATTCCACTCAGCTGTAAAGATTATTATTTGAGGGCAGGGGGGTGCGGGGTTGGGGGAGTGCAGAGGTTTTTAGGACCCAGCAGGCGACGGCAGGCGGCAGTTGTGTAGATCACTGAGACTACAAGGGTCCAGTTCAGTTTTAATTCTGTCTCTAATCTCTGCAACAGCGGCGCTTCCTGGGTCCCGTGGCTCCCCTGCCCACTCAGCTGCGCCTGGCTTTCTGAGCTCAAATCAGAGCCTGCCCTGCCCCAACACCCACCATGGAAACCCTCCAAGAAAAAGTGACCCCGGACGCAAGTGCCTGAGAATCCCGCACAAAAGAGGTGCCCAAAATGAAGACTCTGATGGTGAGTCATTTGTTGTAACTCCTCTGGTCAGAGATAGGGACCCCTGGGCGCAGGGTCCCCAGGGAGCTCCAGGGGCGTCTAACCCCAGCGCAGCCAGGTAGCTTTTTTTTTTTTTTTTTTACAAAGGGACAACTTTCCACCTGCTCAGTGTTCCCTCGGATTTCCTGAAATCTGTCCGAATGACTGGGAATGCGTGAGCCAGGGATGGGAATTCGGGTTGCCTGGACTCTGGATCTCAGGCTAGAGAGGTCTGGCGAGTGGAAAGCTGGCGAAGCGGTAAAGGGAGGGTGGGCGCTTTCCTTTGGGGGGAGGGAGAAAGGGGGTGGCTAAAAGCAACAACCTGGCTAAAAACTGCAAGGGAGGGGGTACCCTTTGCAGACTTTCTTGGTTATCTCGTCGGGTTGCAAACTTGCAAGGATAGCCCAAGTAGAAGCCTCATAGATGGAAAACAAGGGGGGGGGGCGCTAAAAATTTCACCAGCTCGTTCAAGGACAGAGGACCCACACCCTACCCCGGCTCCCTTTCCAAACCTCCTTTCCCCAAAGTCCTTGTTCACCCCCAGTCCTCGCCGCTGGAGCGCTCTGCTCTTCCGCTCTCCACCGCTCGCCGCGCACCACCTGCCCTCTGCCGAGAGATCTGAGAGGCAGCGGCCGAGAGCAGCGATGCTCCGGGAACATCCCCAGCCGTGCACGTGGGGCCGGTGCCTCCTCTGCCCGGACCGCAGGCTGGTCTCCGGGGCTTGCACCCCAACCACCTCCAGCCCCGGGACCTCTCCCGCCCTCCTTGCGGTCGCGCCGGTGATCGTGCGGGGCGCGCAGCTCCAGGGCCGGCTCTCAGCCTTTCTCCTCTGCTCTCTCCGCCCGCCCGCAGCGCCATGGTCTGGCAGTGTGTTTAGCGCTCACCACCATGTGCACCAGCTTGTTGCTCGTGTACAGCAGTCTTGGCGGCCAGAAGGAGCGGCCCCCGCAGCAACAGCAGCAGCAGCCGGCAGCGGCGACTGGCAGCGCGCAGCCCTCGGCGGAGAGCAGCCCCGCGCCGCGCCCTGGGCCCCCAGCTGGACTCCGGCCGCTGGATGGATACCTTGGCGTGGCGGACCACAAGGTGACAGCTCGCTCGCCAACCCGCCCACCACTCCACCTGGGTCCCCGCATCCCTGAACCCGCTCCCTCTCCCGGGGCTGGGAGGCGCCGTGAGTAGGTGGCTTTCGGTGACTGGAAGCGGGAGTGGACCGGCTGGGTTGGGGTGGGTGGGATAGTTGCTACTTCCTTTGACTTCCTATCTGGGGAACCAGTTAAAGTTTTGCAAGGTGTAGGGGTGAGATGAGTAGATCCCCAAACGTAATTTCCTAACAGAAATCGGTCCTGGAACTAGAATCTCCCAATGCCCAGAACTGTGGAGCTAGGGGGTGGGCTAAGGCACCTGAAGCCTTGGGTTTGTCCAAGTCTTGCCTGGAATGGCACCGGTACCCTGCCAGAGCACTCCTCCCATTGAGATCCCAAGGGCGAGTAGCCATCAGTCATGGGCTGCTGCTCTGCCTCAGAAGATTCTCCTCTGATATATGTTTGGGATTACTTTGGGTTGAATTATCGCAACCCTGGGAAATGGTGCCCAGGCGGGCCTTGAAGGCTTGAGGCACAATCTCAGCTCCCTCTGACTTGAAACTCACTGTTGAGTTGCCTTCTAGGAAACTGCTGCATGGTTTGGCTAATAATTAATAAGATGAATTTTTTAAAAAGTTGAGCCTTCTTTCCCTGGAATAATATATCTCAAGTCTCATTGTGTGAAGCCTCTGGGAGAAACCTAATCAAGTTTCCAGATTCTGAAAAGATATTTTAATACAGTTTAAATGTATTCTCCATTATTTGAAGCTGCTAATATATTTTTTGTATTAAAACACAATTTCCATTCTGTATCTGCTCTCTGAAACTAGAGGATTTCTCAAAACCACCCAATTATTTTGTTTTTATATTACTAGATGTTATGGTTTAAATGAAACCAAAGTTATTTCTAGCTGGCGCTCCTTCTGTGTAAAAAAAATACCTCTTGTCATGCATGAAAAAGTCAAACTTTTTAAGTGGCAATTAAAATGTTTCCACTCACATGTGCAATGTGTAGTGCTAAGGATTTTGGAGGACATGTCAAAGTTTAAGGGAAGACCCATCCTTTAGGAATTCTGAACCACAGATATATAGGTTGGTCAGTCAGTAGACACAGACAGAAGAGGGGAAAAAGGAAGTCAAAAGAACAGTATAAG
The DNA here is from genome assembly GCF_950295315.1 of Erinaceus europaeus. NCBI lineage: Eukaryota > Metazoa > Chordata > Mammalia > Eulipotyphla > Erinaceidae > Erinaceus > Erinaceus europaeus. The sequence goes on from NC_080172.1 coordinate 97,061,528, forward strand.
AATTGCTAGATTATGAACTGAAATGTTAGTACCATTGGGTGCAGAGATGAGGAAGATGACTGTCCAGAGAAGATCAATGGAAGTTTCTTTGATTCTTTGGAGGGAAGGATTTAGGGAAACAGAAGAGGAAGAGATTTCATTAGGAAATGTGCATGTGTTTGGGGGGTGGGGTGGTGGTGGTGGTAATAGAGATGCAGAAATGAAAAAGTAGAAAATCTCATAACTTTACAATTACATTTGAGATTTCTCTCTAGGTTGCTGATTGATTACATAATTTGTATCTGCATGTGCAAAATACTGATAGGGGCTGAGTTCTGGAAAAGTTGACACTGGTTTCTGGTTGGATGAATGCTGTATCTCTATGTGACTTGTGTTTGATTGCACTGAACCCAGTGGGTTTTCATGTTTGTTGTTCAGTGGCACTTGTGGAGCTTTGATTAACTGGAGTGTCAAAAGGTAAATTTGCTGAGAGCTTTGATTTGCCTTTGGGAAGGGATTCCTAATAATTTCTTTTCTGTGTTCTCCTGCTGGATAGATACAGCTAATATTGATAACCTACAACAAAATATGATACACATATGTTCATTTTCAAAGCTGTTTATTTGCACAAATATACTGACTTCCGTTTTCTATGTATTGGCGCCTTATTTCATTAGAACAAAAACTAGACATTTTTTGGAAGGAAATTTAAGATTGTGCATGAGAAATTGAAATGATCAGTCATAAAAGGATTTTATAAACTAAAGTATTATCTGAATGATTAAAATGTATGGAAATCTTTAGAATTCTTAGAAAAGGGACTGGGCAGTGGCATGCCTGGTTGAGCAAACACATTACCATGCATAAGAACCTAGGTTCAAGCTGCCAGTCCTCACTTACAGGGGGAAGTTTCACAAGCACCAAAGTAGTGCTGCAGGTGTCTCTCTCTTTCGCTCTTCTCCCCCTCTCAATTTCTCTCCATCGTATCAAATAAATAAATAAATATTTAAAATGGTAAATGTCAGCAGGAAGATCCTTGCTGCTAGCCAAGACTAGTGAATTTTTTTTAATTTTTTTAAATTAATATTTATTTTCCCTTTTGTTGCTCTTGGTTCTTGTATTGTTGTTTTGGTTATTGTTGTTTTTATTGATGTCATCGTTGTTGGATAGAACAGAAATAAATGTAGAGAGGAGAAGAAGACAGAGAGGGAAAGACAGACACCTGTAAACCTGTTTCACTGCCTGTGAAGCGACTCCCCTGCAGGTGGGGAGCTCGGTGCTCAAACAGAGCCCCTTATGCCAGTCCTTCCACTTCCGGTAACGTGCGCTTAACATGCCGAATGTTTTTATATTTTCTTTTATTTCTTATTGTTTACCACCTCACCACTTGGAGCTAGTTTTTCAGATAGAAATAGAGGCACAGAGAGAGGGAGAATACATCTTAACCTCCATGCTTTCTTCTATGCAATGGGCGCCAGGTTCAAACCTGGGTTGGGAGCAGGCAAAACAGATGCACTATTTAAGTTGCTCTTTTGCCAGGCTTCCGTAAGAAACATAAACAAACAACAAAAACAGCAAAATGACTTTTTTTTTCAATAGAAGAATAACACCGCACAAAAAATTAAACTCATAAAGGATGAACAAAGTATATCCTATACTTTTCTTTTAAAAATATTTATTTATTTATTATTTTTGGAAAGAGACAAAAAAATTGAGAGGAAAGGAACGATAGTGAAAGCGCCATTCACAGCACTGCTTCATTATCTTTTTTTTTTTCAAGATTTTATTTATTTATGAGAAAGACAGGAGGAGAGAGACAGAACCAGACATCACCCTGGCACATGTGCTGCCCAGGGGATAGAACTCGAGACTTCATACTTGAGAGTCTAAAGCTTTATCACTGCACCGCCCCCCCCACCCCCCCACCCCCCCCCACCCCCCCCACCCACCCCCCCCCCCCCCCCCCCCCGCCAGACCACAACTGCTTCATTGTTTGTGAAACTTTCACCCTACAGGTGGCAACCAGGACCCTAAGGGCTGGTCTTTGCTCAGTGTGATATGCATGTGTGCTTTACCAGACGTGCCACCACGGGCCCCTCTAGGAATATATCCCATCTCGGAGCTCCAGTGGCGCAATCGGATAGCGCGGTACTTATACAGGAATATATCCCATCTCATGCGAATGTTATGCTAATTGCTCCACTGAACTCAATGTAAACATGTAAACTTGTGCTCAAAATGCAATCTCTGACGCTCTTTACTGATACTCTTTAGTTGGCTTGTATTTAACAGAGTCCCATTTAGGGTAGTTATCTGCATGTGTAAAACACTTATGGTTTTTGAAAAAATTCTATTGAATTAAGTTTTGTTTGGCATCGCTGTAAAGTCAGAACAAAGGGCAAACGTAAAAATCATGTTAGACTATTCCTAGATTTTTACCCCCCCCCCCCCAGCTAACATTGGGGAGAACAAGAAATGAAAGCTTTCCCATTCTTTTCATGATACCAGATGATACTCTGATTGCTGTTTCCCCCTTTCTCTCACATCAGGCCTTAAAAAATTACAGGGTGTGCTGAATGTTCTGACCAACAAGCCATATGCTGCTACATATCAAATTAGAATTCTAAAGGACTTTCTGCTATTGACTTACAGAATCTGAAGAGACTTACTGATACCGTTTGGGAAAATGTTCACATTTCCATGGCTGGAGGTCCCAAAGCCTGATGAATATGTAGTGTGTATGTTCAGATGCATGATGGCACTAACATTGTACCTCCAAGATTAAATTCAACAAGTAGTCCTAATCCCCAGCACCTGAATTTCCCAAATTACAGCCTGTCTGCAATGATAGTCTTGTCTTGTAACGGCTGCAGACTGAATTACTGTTGAGATTAAATCGCTATGTGCATTTGTTGAAAGACATACAGCAAGTCAAGTCAGTGATGAGCAGTATGTGGGTAAGCTTAAAATATCGCTTTCCATGGCCATATCCCCCACTTCCTCTTTTGCAAACAATGTGAGCTGAAATTGCAATTCCAGTTCGACAAAGTGAAGACTACTTGCTGTTCCTAGTGATCATCAAGGTATTTTGTTTTCTGTCAGTTTCTCATCCTAACTTCTTGCCCCAGACCTTTAATCAAAAGTATTTCACCATCAAAAGTATTTCTTCTTCCTTACTACCTCAACTATATCTACACGCTGCCATTACTGCTCTGGTTCCAGCTTTTTGGGGAGTCATTGATTTCAGACAAGATCAGTCAGACACGGCAAAGAAACTTTTTTTTTATATGACCAACTCCATTTTTATCTGTGATTTAGCATGTTTAACAAAAGTATGGCATTTCAAGGCCATAATTTTCACTCAGACATGGTGTGTCCATCACTACACACTTCTCTAAGGTTGTGTGCCCCACCTGCAGGTAAACACCATGATTTTTTAATTTTTATTATTATTTTTTATTGTTGTAGTTATTATTGTTGTTGTTGTTGGATAGGACAGAGAGAAATGGAGAGAGGAGGGGAAGACAGAGAGGAGGAGAGAAAGATAGACACCTGCAGACCTGCTTCACCGCCTGTGAAGCGACTCCCCTGCATGTGGGGAGCCGGGGGCTGGAACCAGGATCCTTATGCCGGTCCTTGTGCTTTGCGCCACCTGCGCTTAACCTGCTGCGCTACAGCCTGACTCCCAACACCATGATTTTTTAAAATAATTTTTTTGTTTTTTAAAAATATTTATTTATTCCCCTTTTGTTGCCATTTTTTTATTATTGTAGTTATTCTTGTTGTCATTGTTGTTGGATAGGACAGAGAGAAATGGAGAGAGGAGGGGAAGACAGAGAGGGGGAGAGAAAGACAGACACCTGCAGACCTGCTTCACAGCCTGTGAAGCGACTCCCCTGCAGGTGGGAAGCCAGGGGCTCGAACCGGGATCCTTATGCCGGCCCTTGTGCTTTGTACCACGTGTGCTTAACCCACTGTGCTACTGCCCAACTCTCTAAAATAATTTTTTATTATTGATTTAATATTGATTAACAAGACTGTAAGATGACAGGGATACAATTTCACACAGTTCCTGCCACCAAAGTTCCATGTCCCGACCAACCTCTCCATTGGAAGATTCCCTATTCTTTATCCTTCTCTGGGAGTTTGAACCAAAATTCTTTATGGGGTGCCGATAGATGGTGGAAGGTTTGGCTTCTATAATTGCTTCTCCACTGAACATGGATGTCGACAGGTCAATCCATATCTCCAGCCTGAAAGAAACAATTTTTATGACATCAAGAATTCTACATTTAGAACAACATTATAATATATAACCAAAATAACACACACACAGACACACACACAAATCAATCAACCCCCCAAAGGAAAGCTTCAAATTTCCCAGTTTCCAGGATCTGGCTTTGGTAGATAAAGTCATTTGCCATCAGGTGGATTCTGTGAAATGAACCTGTGAACTGATTCCCATTTCCAGTGGATAGAAACCCTTATCCAGAGGGAGCTCAGTGCCACCTAGGTTGCCCTTTCCTGGGATGACTTATGAAAGATCTGTGATCAGGGGGCTTTGAGGCTGAGGTCCATCTCTCTGCTTCAGGAGTAGCCCCCAGTAATGGTTGTACACATCTCAATAATATGTTTATCTTTTTTTCTCCATCAGTCTTTAAGTACACTCTTATTCAGATAAAATGATAGAGTTAATAGGTAGTACTATTACTTCTAATTGGTAGATGTCCAATTGGATGATTAGCTGTTGAGTTGAAAAAATAATTTAAAATTGGGGGGGGAAGCATACATAAAATACTTAGAAATTATGCCAAAAGTATTCTTCTTTTAGCAAAGTATATAAGTTTTCAACTGTATGTTTACAGTATGTATTGAGCCGTTTTGTGATTTTGAAGCATTCAGTCTGAATCTAAAGAAATTCAGAATGAGTTAGTTTTCAGTGGTGGTTTCTTCCTGAACCCTGAGGCACATTCACTCCTGTTCTTTCTCACTGAAATAATCCTGTTCAAGAACTTGTCCTTGGTTGGTGCCTACTGGTTATTCAATTTTCAGGTCACATGTCATCTCCTTGTGGAGCACACAAGTAGCCCTCTCCTCAAGAGTTATTTTCTCTCCTCTTTCAGCCTGTTTTATTTTTTGTTGTAATACATAATAATGTTTTAAATAGCCTTGATGTTTACTTGTCTAATTCTGTCCTCCTCCTCACCCCACCTTCAGCCCAGTAAATTCTAAGCTTCCAGTTGGTCAAGTATTTATGTACCTTGCTGACCACTTTAACTCTAGGCCCTAGATCAGTTTGATAATTAATGGGAATATAGGTACTACGGAAAGAAGGAAGGGTGCTATGTATGTATGGCAGAGCCACGAAGAGGACAGAAAGGACAGAGCTGCCTCCCAAAGGAATGTCTCACCTTTTATATATCTAGCAGTACGAACATAGCAACAAAAATAATATAAGAGGAATAAATTATTAACATAGGAAACTTGAGGATGGGCATTAGGAGTCTACATTTTACCATCTTTTCATAAAGATTCTTGTGCACTTTTAGATTTAAGAATTCTTACTTGAAGTGTTTTAATCATCAAGATGTGTATTTATTATTATTTTTTGATTGATTGATTGATTGATTGCATAAAGACAGAGAGAAATCAAGAAGGATGGGAAGATAGGGAGACAGAAAGATACCTAGAGCACTGCTTCACCACTGGGGAAGCTTCCCCCTATTTGGCAGGAACCAGGGGCTTGAAGCTGGGTCCTTGAGCATTGTAATATATGCAGTCAACCAGGTAGACCACAACCTGCACTCCACAATGTGTATTTCTGTAGCTAAATTTTTCTAGGCTTTTGAACTAATCACAGACCTTAGTAAATGTGCATTGAACATCTAATAGTAGTAAGACTGGATATCACAGAGGAATAACATAGTCTCTATTCTCAAAGAAGCTTTTATCTAAATAGAGAGAGAGAGAGATAGAGAGAGAGAGAGAGAAAGGCTAGCTAATAAAGCAAATTCTGAGTAGGAATAAGAAACTGGGAAACAGTAAATCAAGGTGTTAACACTAAAAAGAGGTGATTTCTGGCATCTTTCTCATCTATAAAGTAAGTTAAGTACTTTTTTAAACTTAGAAATAGTTTTTCAACATAAACTTATATTACTTATTAACTCTTATTTAACATATATGTGTGAATATGTGTTTGCTTGTAAATATGTGACAGCCAATGAATCATTTGTAAATAACTTGGGTATTAAACTTTTAAGGAGATTGATTTTAAATTCAAAATATTCAGTCTCTGTGATTTTTTTTTTCTTTTGGCAAATCCTGAGTTCTTAAAAGAGCTAACTCTGCTACCTTGTTCAACTGTCTTTGTAAAATATGGTGTTGATATCTTTCAACCTAAGTCTCATATCTCACAATACAACAAATTTGGATGTCATTTGCTGACAAAAGACAGAATATTTGCAATCAGATCCTAAAAAAAAAAAAAAACAGAAAAAGAAAAACCGACATCTGTTATAGACTTTACATAAACTCTAGCTGGGGTCAGGTGGCAGTATAATAGAAATACTGTCCTACAAACCCAGAATGAAGGAAATTAAAGATCAGAGCAACTTTGAAAAAGTTAAAACCTATTATTAATAAAAAAACTATGAAAGCTTCCTATACATTCTTTGTATATACATTTTTAAAGTGTATGTCCTTTGAAGAGTTGGGCTGTGAAGAATCTTCTATGTAGAAAGAAAAGGAATAATTACTTCTTTCTAAATGATAAGATTACCTGTACCCCGTAAACTTTTTTTAAAATTTCTTTATTGGGGGTTTAATGGTTTACCATAAACAGTAAAATACATTAGTTTGTACATGCATAACATTTCCCAGTTTTCCACATAACAGTTCAACCTCTACTATGTCCTCCTCTGCCATCATGTTCCAGGACTTGAGCCTCCCCTCCCGCTACACCACAGAGTCTTTTACCTTGGTGCAAAATAGCAAGGAATATATATTGCCTGCTCTATTTAATAAGATTTCCCAAATGAAAGTCACGGTTGCATACACTCAGCTCAGGAGGCATGCTTTTTGGGGAAGTCTTCTCTAACTTGTAGCCCAGGTTAGATCTGAACTGTAAGTTTTGTCCTCATATCCTGAATCTCATGATAGCACTTACTCTAGTTTATTGTTCTTTCTTGTCAAAAAGTGTCTACCTCCCCTGGTTGACAATAAACTCTTGGAAGCTGGAGGTGCTTTTTTCTCATTGTATTTTCAGACTATAATATAAAGCCAAGTATATAATTGATTTCTAATAAATATTTGTTGAATAAATGAGTGCATGTATATAAAGACTGCAAGTTTCTTCTAAAATTAATTAGGTTCAAGAGCTTTGACCATTTGGAGTTACTGAAAAGGAACAGAAGTACATCACAAATATCAATTAAACCCGTCACAATTTGTAGTTCTCTAACTATTCGATTCTACATTAATGTGCTAATCTGATATCTTAAAGCATACTCAGAATTTTTAAATGAGAAGGAAAGCTTAAAGATTATCAGAATGAATTGATGAGTTATGGTGACATAGCCTCAGACTGGTGGCAGAGCTGAGGACATCATGGGGGATTCTGACATGAATGTCATTACCATAAGGGGAATTCAATGCCAATATCGTCTAAGCAACGACTCAGTGCTACTTAAACTGAATTTATTAAAATGAAGAGCCTCAGCCTACCCAGTTATTGGAAAGAAATAAATATTTAAACATCTTATTATTCTGAGATGAATATGAGAATATGCCTCTGGATAGGTAAAAAAAGAGCTTCCACAAACCACTGACTTAACAATGGACACTCTAAACACTATGTAAAATGCATGATGCCAATGTAATTGAAACAGTTTGCAAATCAGAGTAGGATTTGTGTTGCTGAAAAAGTAAGGCAAGCCAAAAGGAGTGTCATGTTTAATTATTTGCCTAGAATTTCAAGACCAAACCACTCATTTAGCTGAATTACCATCTACATAGTGGAGAGCAAAGTAGTATCAGGGAGACTCAGTTCACCTGGTGCTTGAAGCATTACTATCCTGCAAAGAACTGTTCGTTTCTCCCAAATTCTAAATTGTAATGCCAAAAAAAAAAAAGTTAACCTTGATTATTGTTGCCTCTTAGTGTGCAAAGGAAACTTTTCTCCTTCTCCTCTTTTATTGGGGGAATTAATGGTTTTCAGTCAACGGTACCATACAGTAGTTGATACATGTATAACATTTCTCAATTTTCCACACAACACAGTCTAACCCCTCACCCCAGGTCCTCCTCTGCTATCATGATCCAGGACCTGAATATTGCTACCCACCACTCCAGAGTCCTTTACTTTGGTGCAATATACCAGCTCCAGTCCAAGTTCTGTTTTGTGTTTTCCCTTCTGTTCTTATTTTTCAACTTCTGTCTTTGAGTGGGATCATTCCATATTCATCCTTCTCTTTCTGATCTCACTTAACATGATTCCTGCAAGCTCCATCCAAGATGAGAAGGTGAATCCACCATTTTTGATAAATGAGTAGTATCCCATTGTGTATATATACCATAACCTACTCAGCCATTCATCTGCTGTTGGACACCTGCGTTGCTTCCAGGTTTTGGCTATGACAAATTGTGCTGCTATGAACACAGGTATACAAAAATCTTTTTGGGTGGGTGTGTTTGCTTCCTTAGGATATATCCCAGGAGTTTGCTTCCTTAGGATATATCCCAGGAGATATATCCCGTAGGGTAGGCCCACTTCTAGCCTTCTGACAGTTCTCCAGACTACTCTCCACAGGGGTTGGACTAATTTACATTCCCTGCAGCAGTGCTGTAGGGTTACAAAGGAAACTTTTCTAATCTATGTTAATGGCTCAGAAAGTGTCTGTAGTATTTTCCTGAAAACCTCACAAGTGTGAGAATAGTATGATGGACTAAAACACAGAGCTAAACTTGTATTAAAAGCCAGCATATTCTGGAAATTAATTGCACATATGGGAGCTCTCCACTGTCTGAACTTCATTATTACATTTCTAATGTGTCACTGTGCTCATACTCCTAGCATGGCTACAATGGCTTCCCATTGCCTAGAGGACTAAGTTCAGACTTTTTAGAAGACTCAAAAGGCCCAACAGGGTCTTTCTGGGCTACTTCTCCATTCTCCTCATCCATAAACCTCTCTTGAAGCCCATGTTACTCTAAGAATATAGCTGCAGTGTTATACTTTGCTGCTTTTCCTCCATCAAAGAACGCCCTATCTCCTTTATCAGATTTTTTTAAAAAGCGAATTATTAAGACCTGGTTCAAGCATCTCCCTGTGATAATTTTCTTAGAAACCTCTGCTTATGAGATACTGTATTGTTTTGTAACAGCCAGGTATCCATCAGTCAGTCACCTATCATTTCAGTGCACCGACTGTGAATCAAACCCAAAGGAAGAAACTCAAAGGAAGAAATAAAAGGAAGGACTTAGCCCCTGGCCACAGGAAAACCATACTGGAGGAGATAGATAATTATTATATATTTTAAGTGCTAAATGGCTGAGCTGTGTATACCTAACCACACAGTACTGGAACTATTTTGTCCATATACTTTTTTTCTGCATGAAACTTGGAATATGGCTCATCTATCCTAGTATCTACAGAAATTAAAACTGTATATTAAAATTAAAAAAAACTTTGTTGAACATGTGTCTTAATTACATGTAATAGGAGATATTTAGACAAGTCTGTCTGACTTTCTAGCCATAACCATGAGCAGAAATCAGGGGTGAGTGGTAACTCATCCGGTAGAGTGCACATGTTACCACGTGTGTGCAAGGAACCAGGTCCAAAACCCTAGTCTCCACCTTCAAAAGGTGAAGCTTCACAAGAAGGGGAACAGTGTTGCAGGTGTTTCCCCTTCTCTGTGTCTCTATCACTCTCTCTCCCTCTCTATCTATGTCTGTCTCTCATTATAAAAAAAAAAAATTAAAAAAACTTCTATCTGGAATGAAGTCATGTAGTCACTGACCCCCAACAATAACCCTGGTGACAAAAAAGAAAAGAAGAGAAAAGAACAGAAGGAAAGCAGGAAGGGAGGAAAGAAGGCAGAAAGAAGGAGTTGAAATAGTAATTTGGGCTGAAGAACTTCACAAATGTGGCATCTTTAATTTCTGTTTTCTCTTGAAATACAGAGTGACGTTTGCTGACCTTTCCAAAGTGTTAGACCAGGTGTTAAGATAGAGGATAGCCCATATTTTCAGTACAACATGGTATCATGGGATCTGGGGAACATGCCAAGCTTTGTACTTGCTGTGAGTTCTTTGGCAATTCACGCCCTAAGTTTCTGTGATTGCCTACCCCACTGTGCTGGTGCAGACAGTCTGAACGTAACTTCTCCAACAGCAGAAGGCTTGTGGTTCAGGATTGCCTCTACAAAGTTGGTGAGGAGTGTTTCAGGATGATCCCAGATGGTGCTTCAACTTTGTCTAATTGCTGTGCATCTTAATGCCACATACTGACTTGAACAAAACAATGGTGAGATGGTTAATGCTGAATCCAGTTGTAGAGAGTCTTTAATTCATACTAGTGATAACAGAACACACCTGCAGAAGAGCAGGATGTGGAATATATGTGCTGGAAACTTTTTTACTATGCAACAGTTCTACTAAAGACTTTATACTAGAATAACCTTGTCGAGGGAGACTTTGTTGCATAGTAAATCTTACCAGGTATAGAGCTGTTGGAAAGATGGCAAAGAAAGTGTGGTTTCCTCTCCTTTCATTTCCCTTATGGTTATGAAGAAAGCAATAATCATTCTTTTAAATTACTTGTTTGTTAGCAACTTCCAAAAGAAGTATAAAGTTTGTATTTCAGTTGCATTGGAGGAAATTGGCCATAAAATCTTGTAATATTTGTCAAGTGGGAGTCTGATTTCTGATTCACTCAAAAGCATTTGGTTGGGAAGAGAACAAAATACACAACACACACACACACACACACACACCTCACTGGTTAATACATCCCTTATTTGGTGTTGCTTGGTTACGTCACACCTGTGGGTTGTCTTGTATTAGCTGAGTGGTATCTGCTTCCACTATGATGACAAGTCATAAAGTCACTTCATTTCATTTCATTTCATTTCAACAAATTGTAGAGAGTGTTGACATTCTGCATGTATTCCAGAACATCAGAAAGGGAAAAGGAATCTTAGGAAAGGAGATTTTTGGAATTTGTGGGGATTTCTACTTCCAACATCCCAGCCAGGTTAAATGGAACTTTTCTTGGGAATGCTAGTCTTTTGTAATCCCTTGGAGAATTAAACCCACTTACTCTTAATAATGGTTGTGTCTGGCCTCAGACTTAGTTTGAAACATGAGAGACTTTCATTCCAAAAGTTCAGAAATGAAAGTCAGAAAAAACTGACATACAATGAATGATGTCTACAACAGAGAAAGGAAAATGTGAAATAATTAAACCCAGGACCCAAAATAAGAAACAGAATGAGAAATGAATTTGGTTGCTTCTTTTCTGTAAGAGACCTTCTTCTCTTTCTAGCCATACAGGTATGAAATGCTTTCTGGATTGTGGAAAGTGAAGTAAATCTGTCTTGTCATGGGCTCCGTACTTTCTGCAATGAGGTTATAGTTACCTGACATTATTGCATTTGAATGTGAAGTAATGCATTGTTTGATAAGAGAACAGAATATCCACAGACAAATGAATCACTTAGTGACTCATAAGCATTGGGGAAGAGTAGCAACTAGGCTTTGTTCTTGAATGAGTACCATAAGCAACCTCTAAGGTGAACAGGTTCAAGTCTTCCAGAGTTATGAATCTCACTATTGACTGGTTTGTCAAGTTAAAGGCCATTCATAATGGGTCCACAGGGCTTCTCCGTGGAGGCTTGAAGGATGGAAAGGGGCCAGACCATATTTTATGTATCTTCCAGAGTATCCTGCCAATCTAGGAACATTAAAACTCATAAGTTTTTCATGCAAGCTGTTCCTGGAGATCATATCCAAAAGCATGTTTGCCTTTTCTGCCTCCTCCACTACCCCACTGCAGCATGCTGAAAAAGAAACAAAGGAGAAAGAGACCAGCATAGTCATTTAGAAAAGTAAAGTTTACTCCCTACTCAGCTGTAAATATTCATGTAGTCATTGTACTCTCAAAATGAAAAAAGGAGAAAGTAACAATTACTCATAAACCTGCCCACAATACCTTAATCATTTAAAGTACTGATTTACAGACTTTTTTCATACATGACCACTATGTGTATTCTCCTTTCTGTCCTTCCACATGTTTTAAGCCTTGTGACATTTTACACCTTCCTTTCATCTGTTGCCTATGTTCTGAGCTACAGAAAATTCTCCAGAATTTTTAAGGTTTTTTGTTTAATGCATTCTTTTTCTTACTTTTAAAAATTAATCTATTTATTTATTATTAAATAGAGACAGAGAGAAATTGAGAGGTAAGAGGAGATAGAGACAGAGAGACACCTTCAGTACTGCTTCACCACTGGTGAAGCTTCCCCCCTGCAGGTGGGGAGCAGGGACTTGAACCTGCATCCCTGTGCACTATGATGAGTGTGCTTAACCAGGTGTGTCACCACCTGCCCACCTCAGAATTCTAAAGTTTTATAAATCACTCCCAACAGTCTCTGCATTGTGATTTAGCTCCCTGTCCATACATGTTATACATATCACTCTCATTTGTAAATTTACTTTACATGTTTCCTGTACAAGCCTACTTTTACATGATTATCTTTCCTAGAAAGACCTTTTACAGTGCAAAAACTATTGTCTTCTTTTAAATTCACATGAGTGAGCCTTAGAACATGAAATATTTGCCAACAAACTCTTCAAATCAGTCCTTTACTTTGCTGCCTGAAATCTCTCCTTTCTTCTAGTTTCAAAAAACATTTTAACTCTCTTGTGTTATTGATATATATATATATATATATTCTTAAATTTTATTTATTTTCCCTTTTGTTGCCCTTGTTGCTTGTTGTTGTAGTTATTAATGTCATCGTTGTTAGATAGGACAGAGAGAAATGGAGAGAGAAGGGGAAGACAGAGAGGGGGAGAGAAAGATAGACACCTGCAGGCCTGTGAAGCGACTCCCCTGTAGGTGGGGAGCCGGGGATCGAACCAAGATCCTTACGCCTGTGCTTGCGCTTCATGCCACGTGTGCTTAACCCGCTGCGCTACCGCCTGACTCCCTATTATTGATATTTTAACTCAACTCATTAGATTCTATGACTATTCTTCATAATTATTTTTCTCATTGGTGTAATTGGGCTTTATGGAATTTTTCAAATATGAGATAGATTTTACTTCTTTATTTTGGTATACTTTCAGAATCCCCTATTATTGTCCAGGTCTATTGGTAAAATAATCTGTCATTATGGATTTCAGAACCTGCCTCTCCTTTATGACTAACTGGTTAGAAATTTATTTTGTATATCTCTATTTTGGTTGAGAGCTTCCTAGTAAAAGAATGCATGAGTCTTAGAAAATGAAATATTGGCCGGCAAGTTCTTCAGATCAGTCCTTTGTTTTGCTGCCTGAAAATATCTCATTTCTTTATCTTCTATAATGAGACATGACTGAATCCTTTCATTCTGTTTTTAAATACATTTTGAAAATATTTATTTATATGATCTTTGGAGGATCAAAGTTGGGACATGTGATACCAGGGACTGAGCTCAGGAGCCTGAGAGTTCAACACCTTACCCATTGAGCCACTTCCCAGGTCATTAATTTGTCCCTCTCAATATTCTAGAGACCTAATTCCTCTGTGTTTTCCATGTCATTGTTGATATTGAGTTGTTTGCCATTAGATCAGTTGCATTACGTTGTAGGTCATCTCTACTGTCATTTCGTAATATATGTTGTCTGGTTTTTATAGTCTTCTATTTATTTGTCTTACTATATTTATTCTAGATTACTTTTTTTGATGTTAACAAGCATTATTTTATTTATTTAGTATTACAAGGAAGAGAAAGAGGGAGAACAGAGCTCTACTTAGCATAACATATACAATGCTGGGGATCCCACCTAGTTCCACAGCCTTCCAAGTTCTGTATTTTACAACTAGCCTGTAGCCAAGCCCTCTTGATTATGTATATATTCATTCATTTATATATATAAAATATATAAAATATATATGTATATTCCCTCTTGATATTTCTTTTTTTATTTTAAATTTTTTATTTAAGAAAGGGTTAATGAACAAAAACATAAGGTAGAAGGGGTACAACTCCACACAATTCCCACCACCCAATCTCCATATCCCACCCCCTCCCATGATAGCTTTCCCATTCTCTAGCCCTCTGGGAGCATGGACCCAGAGTCGTTGAGGGTTGCAGAAGGTAGAAGGTCTGGCTTCTGTAATTGCTTCCCCGCTGAACATGGGCGTTGACTGGTCGGTCCATACTCACAGTCTGCCTCTCTCTTTCCCTAGTAAGGTATGTCTCTGGGGAAGCTGAGCTCCAGGACACATTGATGGGGTCTTCAATCCAGGGAAGCCTGGCCAGCATCCTGGTGGCATCTGGAACCTGGTGATTGAAAAGAGAGTTAACATATGAAGCCAAACATTTCGTTGAGCAATCCTGGATCCCAAGCTTGGAATAGTGGAGAGGAAGTGTTAGGGAGGTACTCACTGCAAACTCTAGTGTACTTCTGCTTTCAGGTATATATTTTGCAGTAGTTTATGGATACATGTGAACATAAGCTCTCTCTCACAGAAACTGGTGTATATCTAGGTTATGGGACTTTGTTAGAAAGTGAACCACCTGAGATGAAATTAGAGTGTACTATAAAAGGAAAGGTCTCACCCGAGTAATGAAGGTGAAGGGTTGTCATTCCACACGTGAAGTCTCTGGACACAGTCTGAGGTGAAGCATGTTGAGGTGGCAATCGTTGCGTTGGTTATGTTGTGATCGGCGGATGCAATATTATTTGGTTTGGATTGGGAGATGCATACGGGAAAGTGGGCCCTATCCAAGGGTTCCAGGACTGGGGGAAGTAGGGGCTCTATAGTGGAGATGTGAGGTTCCTGCTGTCTTAGGGTTCAAAAAGACAATTGATAGTTAATGTTATCATCACAATATATGTTAATTGGGTTAACTTTGAAAAGTCCTTTTGTTATGGTTTGCTGTACAGTATCCAGTATCTTGTGTATAGCTGTGCTATTGGATGCTTCTAATCTACTTGGTCTAGGCTTTTGAGAGAGTCCGCATATCAAATACATAGCCTATATATTAAAAAGATTCAGTTTGTGTTTTGAGAAACTTTGAGACATACAATTGATTTTCCCCCTCTCATATTAATTAACTACTGATTTCTATGTCTACATTTTGCTAGGAGTGTACACAAACACCATTCCCACCACCAAAGGACTGTGACCCATCCCTCCCGCCCACTCCCACCCCCCACTGGCCCAGGAAGCTGCATGTCTACCCCTCACCACAGGGTTTTTACTTTGGTGCCCTACTTACAATTTGATCAGGTCCTGCTTTCAGTTTCCCTTTCAGATCTTCTTAGTCAACTTCTGTTGATGAGTGGGATCATCCCATACTCATCTTTATCTTTCTGACTTAGTTCACTTAACATAATTCCTTCTAGCTCTGTCCAAGACAGGTCAGAGAAGGTGGGTTCATTGTTCTTGATAGCTGCATAGTATTCCATTGTGTATATATACGTCAGCTTTCTCAGCCACTCATCTGTTGTTGGGCACCTGGGTTGCTTCCAGGTTTTAGCTATTATGAATTGTGCTGCTATGAACATAGGAGTACACACCTCTTTTTGGTTGGGTGTTATGGAGTCCTTGGGGTATAACCCCAGGAGAGAAATTATTGGGTCATATGGAAGGTCCATGTCTAGCCTTCTGAGAGTTTTCCAGACTGCTCTCCACAGAGGCTGTACCAATTTACATTCCAACCAGCAATGTAAAAGGGTTCCTCTGTCCCCACATCCTCTCCAGCATTTGTTGCTGCTGTCCTTTTTGATGTATGCCATTCTTACAGGAGTGAGGTGGTATCTTAGTGTTGTCTTAATCTGCATTTCTCTGACAATCAGTGACCTAGAGCAGTTTTTCATATGTTTGTTAGCCTTTTGGATCTCCTCTGAGGTGAATGTTTTGTTCATATCCTCTGGCCATTTTCGGATGGGGTCATTTGCTTTTTTGGTGCTAAGTTTGCTGAGCTCTTTATATATTTTGGTGATTAGTTTCTTGTCTGATGTCTGGCATGTGAAGATCTTCTCCCATTCTGTGAGGGGTCTCTCTGTTTGTTTAATAGTTTCTTTGGATGTGCAGAAGCTTTTCAATTTGATGTAGTCCCATTGGTTTGTTTCTGCTTTAGTCTTCCTTGCAACTGGGTTTGATTCATCAAAGATGTCCTTGAGGTGTAGGTGGGAAAGTGTTTTACCAATGTTTTCCTCTAAGTATTTGATTGTTTCTGGTCTGACATCTAGGTCTTTGATCCATTTAGAGTTGATTTTTGTTTCTGGTGAGATAAAGTGGTTCAATTTCATTCTTCTGCATGTTGCAACCCAGTTTTCCCAGCACCATTTATTGAAGAGAGCCTCCTTTTTCCATTTAATCCTTTGGGCCCCCTTATCAAAGATTAGATGCCCATAGGTGTTGGGATTTACTTCTGGGCTTTCAATTCTGTTCCACTGGTCTGTGTGCCTATTTTTGTTCCAGTACCATGCTGTTTTGATGATGATGGCTTTATAATATATTTTAATGTCTGGGAGTGTGATGCCTCCATTTCTGTTTCTTTTCCTTAAGATGGTTTTGGCAATTCTAGGTGTTTTCAGGTTCCAGATAAATGATTGTAGTGTTTGTTCTATTCTCTTAAAGAAGCTTGGTGGAACTTTGATGGGTATTGCATTAAATTTTTATATGGCTCTGGGGAGAATATTCATTTTGATGATATTTATTCTTCCAATCCATTACCATGGGATATCTTTCCATTTCTTGGTATCAGTTTCTATTTCCTTGAGTAGCAACTCATAGTTTTCAGCATACAAGTCTTTCACTTCTTCGGTCAACTTTATTCCTAGGTATTTGATTGATTTTGCTGAAACAGTAAATGGGAGTGATTTCTGGATGTCTTCTTCTTCAGATTTAGTGTTTGCATAAAAAAACGCCACTGATTTTTGTACATTGATTTTGTAACCTGATACCTTGCTATATTGCCTAATAACTTCCAGTAATTTTCTACTGGATTCTTTAGGTCTTTCTATGTATACTATCATATCATCTGCAAATAGTGAGAGCTTGACTTCTTCCCTTCTAATCTGTATTCCTTTGATTTCTTTCTCTTGCCTGATTGCTATGGCAAGAACTTCCAATACTGTGTTGAAGAGTAATGGTGACAGTGGACAGCCCTGTCTAGTCCCGGATCTGAGGGGGAATGCTTTCAGCTTCTGTCCATTGAGTATGATGTTGGCTGTAGGTTTGCTATATATAGACTCCACTATCTTGAGGAATTTCCCATCTATTCCCATTTTTTGTAGAGTTTTGTAGGGTGTGGATTTTGTCAAATGCTTTCTCTGCATCTATTGAGATAATCATGTGGTTTTTGGCTTTGCTTTTATTGATGTGGTGAATGACATTGATTGACTTACGGATGTTGAACCAGCCTTGCCTTCCTGGGATGAATCCCACTTGGTCATGATGAACAATCTTTTTGATGTGTTGCTGTATCTGGTTGGCCAAGATCTTGTTTAATATTTTGGCATCTATGTTCATCAGAGATATGGGTCTGTAGTTTTCCTTTTTTGTTCTGTCCCTATCAGCTTTTGGTATCAGGGTGATGTTGGTTTCATAGAAGGTGGAAGGGAGTATTCCTGTTTCTTCAATCTTATAGAATAGCTTAAGAAGTATGGGTATTAACTCTTTCCTGAAAGTTTTGTAGAATTCATTTGTGAAGCCATCTGGTCCAGGACTTTTGTTGTTGGGGAGATTCTTAATAACGGTTTCAATTTCTTTGTCTGTGATTGGAGCATTTAGATTTTGTAGTTCTTCTTGGTTCAGTTTTGGAAGTGCATATGTTTCTAGGAATTGTTCCATTTCTTCCAGATTCTCTAGCTTGGTGGCATATAGTTCTTTATAGAAGTTGCGCAGGATTCTCTGGATTTCTGTGGTGTCAGTTGTGATATCTCCTCCATGGTTTACAATTCTATTAATTTGAGTCTTCTCTCTTTTTTGTTTGGTGAGTCTGGCTAGGGGTTTGTCAATTTTGTTTAATCTTTCAAAGAACCAACATTTGGCCTCATTGATCTTTTGTATGGTTCTTTTATTTTCAATATTATTTATTGCTGCTCTAACTTTAGTGATTTCTGTCCTTCTGGTTGCTTTAGGGTTCCTTTGTTCCTCTTCCTCTAAGTCCTTGAGGTGTGCAGTAAGGTCGTTCATTTGAGCTTCTTCTTGGTGTTTAATATGTGATTGTATGGCTATAAGTTTCCCTCTCAGTACTGCTTTAGCTGTGTCCCAAATATTTTGATAGGTTGTGTCTTCATTTTCATTAGTTTCCAGGAACATTTGAATTTCCTGCTTGAGTGAGGCTCTGACCCAGTGGCTCTTAAGGAGCATGTTGTTTAGTTTCCAAATTCTGTGTCTTTTAATAATTTTCTGTTTGTTGTTAAATGTTAGTTTTACTCCACTGTGGTCTGAGAAGATACTTTGGATGATTTTAATGCTCTTGAATTTATTGATGCTGTCTTTGTGGCCTAACATCCTTGAGTATGAGTTATGTGGATTTGAAAAGAAGGTGTATTCCAGTTTTTTGGTGTGTAGGAGTCTGAAAATGTCCAAGAGGTCTAGTCTGTCAATCTCTTCATTCAATTCTCTTGTATCTTTATTGGCTCTCTGCTTTGTTGATCTGTCTAAGTGTGAGAGTGGGGTATTGAAGTCTCCCACTATTATTGTATTACTATTGATGTATTTTTGAAATTCTTTCAGTAGATGCTTATTGTATTTAGATGGCCCCTCGTTGGGTGCATAGATGTTAATAATTGTTAAGTCTTCTTGGCTGATTGATCCTCTAATCATTATGTAATGTCCTTGCCTATCTTTTATTACTTTATTTAATATAAAATCTATCGTGTCTGAGATGAGAGTGGCTGTTCCTGCCCTTTTTTGTGGTCCGTTCGCCTGTATGATAGTTTTCCATCCTTTCACTTTAAGTCTGTGTTTATCTTCTTGTGACAGATAGGATTCTTGCAAGCAGCATATGGTTGGGTTATGTTTTCTGATCCATCCCCCCACCCTGTGCCTTTTGATGGGTGAGTTTAAGCCATTGACATTTATTGATATTATGGATTTAATGTATTGTAGTGCCATTGTTCAAAAAAATTTGTTTGCTCTGATATATTGGTAGTCTTATAGTGATGTTCTTGTTTCTAAGAGGTCTTTTAGTACCTCTTTCAGGGCTGGCTTCGTGATGGTTGCCTCCTTTAACTGTTGTTTATCTAAGAAGGTTTTGTTCCCTCCATCTAGTTTGAATGAAAGTCTAGCAGGATATATTATCCTTGGTTGAAACCCTTTTTCATTCAAGACTCAATAGATATCTTGCCACTCCCTTCTGGCTTTTAGAGTTTGAGTGGAGAAGTCTGCAGATAATCTTATGGGTTTTCCCTTGTATGTGACTTTTTGTTTCTCTCTTGCAGCCTGTAGCATCCTTTCTTTATCCTTACTTCTTCTCATTGTGACTATGATGTGTCTTGGTGTCTTCAGGTCTGGGTTGATTCTGTTTGGTACTCTCTGGGCCTCTTGAACCTTGATATCCTTTCTGTTATTCAGGTCTGGGAAGTTTTCTTGTGTTATTTTCTCTAGAATGTTTGCTTCCCCTTCCTCTCTTTCTTCCTCTGGCAGGCCAATTATACGAATGTTACTTCTTTGAGATCATCCCATATGTCTCTGTTGTTGTTTTCAGTGTCTCTCAATCTCTTTTTAAGCTCTTTCACCTCTTTCCTTGTTTTCTCTAACTCATCCTCTGTCTGACTAATTCTGTTTTCTGCTTCTGTTAGTCTGCTTTCCCTTACCTCAGCTTCTTTCTTCACAGCTATTTCAGCTTTCAGTTCTCTAATTGCCTCAAGATAATCAGTATTTTCCTTGGGGGTCTCAACTGTTTTTTCCCTAATATTGCCATTCCTTTCCTCCAATGTTGTTTTCATTTCTGTGATTAATAAGTTTATTATTGCTTGCATCCTTTTCTTATCTATGGTTACTTCTGGCTGATTTGTAGTTTCTTCTGGGCTCTTGTCTTCTTTCATTGGAGTAGCAGTTTTATTTGTTTTTGATCTACCCATTTTTTTTTGATTTATGTGTTACTTTTTTTTATACTCTTTTGTTCCTCAGTTGTTGTGTCTTGAGTACAAGTAACACTGTACTAAATACCTTTATGACAATTGCACTCACCAACCTCCGGAATTACAGTAGCAACTGAAGTAAGTATTGAAGTAGTTTAATCATTACCAGTTAGCCAATTTCTCCAGTCCGTGAAAAAATAGTAACCAAATCCCAGTGAAGAAAGAGAAAAGAAAGAGGGGATAGCAAGAATAGACAGTTATGCAAATCTACTATCCACTGTATATTCTAGGGGTAATAAGAGGGGAAAGGGAACTAGAGCAGAGATACACACATAGAGAGTCCACTCTGAGTCAGATCTCTTCCCCAAAATAATTCACAAATTCAGAAAGGCAAAGAAGGAAGAAGTGTATGACAAAATTAAAAAAAAGAAAAGAGAGAGAGAGACAAGAGAGAGAAAAGGGAGAAGATAAGAAAAATAGTTGTAATTAAAGAGCAGTGCAAGGAAATTCCCAAATGTGTATCAGTGAATTCAAAAAAGCACCCTGTTTGGTGGTGTGGGGTATCCTGCTAGGATCTGG
Source organism: Erinaceus europaeus (assembly GCF_950295315.1). Taxonomy (NCBI): domain Eukaryota; kingdom Metazoa; phylum Chordata; class Mammalia; order Eulipotyphla; family Erinaceidae; genus Erinaceus; species Erinaceus europaeus. The sequence continues at coordinate 97,082,402 of NC_080172.1, forward strand.
TCCCCAGGGACTGCTTATGGGGTGGGGGGAGGTATGCTTGAAAATTAAAAGGTAGAAAAAAGAATTTTTTTCCCCTACTCTAATTCTTAACCCAAATTAAGTTATAGTCACCTCCTTGGTGTCACCGCTATGGCCCCTTATTGGCTGGCCTGCTAAAGGCAGAAAATCCTACTGTTTCCAGGAGATGTGTTCGGAGCTCAGCGGCTAGCAGCTTCTCAGTCCGCCATCTTCCTGGAAGCCCCCCCTCCAGACTTTTTTAAAGGATTTCTCTAAAATGAAAACTAGCTCCAAGTCCTTTGATCCAATGAGAGCTATACTTAAGAAGTCTTTGGATCTGCCCTCAGGATCACGGTGGTCCCTGGAGTCTCCCAAGAGAAAGCCCCCGAGCTATAGTGCTCCCTCCGGGTCCTCTGCCGGCCGCCCAGCAGCACTCTGCAACCGGTGGAGGAGCCGCCTTCCCGGGTGGAGGACAATGCCCGGCGCACTCGCCTTGCCCGCCGCCGCCTGGGAAGTCTAGAGCAGCCCGCCCGCTAGTCCGTGCCACCTTTACTCTAATTCTTAACCCAAATTAAATTATAGTCACCTCTTTGGTGTCACCACTAGGACCCCTTATTGACTGGCCTGCTAAAGGCAGAAAATCCTACTGTTTCCAGAAGATGTGATCAGAGCACACGCTGCTACAGCTTCTCAGTCCGCCATCTTCCTCTCAAGCTTGATATTTCTTAATGTCACTAATTGTGAATTCAGATGTTCCTGATCTGTTATTTAATTTGTTAACCAGACATTTTTGCACAAGCTATTTATAATTTTCCCAAAGTGCCCATTTTAAAAAAAACTGTGGTTTTTTTTCTTATGTAGATTTAATGTCCATGCCTGATAATGCCAGTATCTCAGATCTTTGGAGGTCTAAGTATATACTTCTGTTTGAATGCTAATTTTATTGAAAGGAACTTATTTACTTGTGTGTCTCACCTGTGTTTCTTGGAGTATATATCTTTACTGTGACCATCATAATAAATCCTCAGTGACTTATGCTAAAAATGTATCCTTCCAAACAAGCTTGTGTTTGCTTTTTCCCAGTCCTGGGTCCACACCAACTAAAACAAGACTGAAATTCTACATATATGCCAATAGTGTGAATGTAAGCCACAAGTATACATAGTTTATTATTATTTTTTAATTTATTTGATTTGATAAAAACAGAGAAATTGAGAAGGGAAGGAGAGGTAGACAGACACCTGCAGCATTGTTCCAACACTGGCAAAGTTTTCCCCCTGCATTTATAGTCTGGGGGCTTGAACCTGGGTCTTTGAGCTTGGTAACATGCACTCAGCCAAGTGCATCACTGCCCAGCCCCAACATTGATTTCTTTAAAAAATTATTTATTTATTTATTTATTGGAAAGAGACAGAGAGCAATTTATCAAGAGGGAGGAAGACACCTGCAACATTCCTTCACCTCCTATGAAGTTTCTCCCTTCAGATGGGGACTGGAACTTGAACCCAGGACTGTGCACTGTGATGTGAATACTTAACTGAGTGTGCCACTGCCCAACCCCCCAATATTAGTTCTTTAGGAAGATATTTAACCCCATTTCCTAGAGCTCAAGATAGATAGACAGGCTTTCTTGTGTTTTCCCTGTGTTACTTGGACTTTTTACGAGTTTAAACTCATTTCTAAGGGCATTTGACCTTCCAGAGCTCCCTCCCTTACTCAGACTTAAGGCTGAATAGCTTTTGTCCCTCAGCATGGCTGAAATTCAAGTTTTAGGAGAACGACTCAGCAATTTCTGTGAATAGAACAACTATCTTTAGCACCTACTCATCATATTAGATTATCTATGGTTTCATTTTTCCCCTCTGTGTATTTTCCTTACCTTATTAATTATTCTCTTAATAAAAGAAGAACATTTAAAAGCATTTTCCTGGGGACTGGAAGGATGGCTTAGTGGTAGAATGCACTTTCTGTATGTGTGAGTGCAGACAGGTGCTTTAAAATCTTTTGCCCCCATACAAATAAATAAATAAGCCATTCAAGTATTTTTCTAGCTTGCTAAAGGAGTTTTTTGTTTCCTTAGTGCTTGTATTAATAGTAAAGTTTTAAGTAATGTTTTAAAAATTTATAATGGTTATTATGTTCAATTTATAAATATAGAAGTTCGAAGAATAATACAAAAATATCCAAGAATTTTCTGAAGTAGGGAAATTAAAGTTTGGAATATTTTTAATGTCTATTTTCTATGTGCATTTTACTTTTGATGAATTCAGCATATGTATCAATTGAAGCATAATTAAAAGATATTTAAAAGTGGGAAAGTGGAGATTATATCAAGAGCTTGGCAGCAAATAATACTAAGTCTTTCCAAATAAAAATCTTAATTCTTATGCCATCCAGTATAATTTTCAAAGTAATTACTCATTAAGCATTTAGACTATAAAATTATGTGTTCTGAAGATATATTTTTGTGGAAATACTTGCATTTATTAATTTTTAGCATGGTGTCCCAACCATGCTAATTGGGAATAGAGTAGTATAAAAAGTAGTTGATTTAAATGGTCGTCAAGTGTTATATTAATTGTGACAAGGGTTTTCATCTGTGCTAGAGATAAAAAGGAAAAAAATGTAGAACTATGAATGGAATTAAAATCGACAGATTATTTTAGGACAACTTTACCCCCAAACAAAACATAATAATTGAACATCTTACTTTGAATTTAAATCAAATAGAAGTCTCCTTTTTTTTTTCTTTTGTGCCTGGCATTCATAAATTTTCTGATGAGTGGAATTTCTAATTCATTGCTCATCGGGTATTCTTAGATATTTTCATTTTGACTCTCAAGCAATTCTTGAGTGAAAAAATTTTTCATTTATGGAAAATAAATGAAATTGAGAATACAACAGAATTTTTTCATTCTCTACTTTTAATCTTTGTTGAAATCACATTGGTTTAAAAGACTGTGCATTGTGGGTACAATTTCATACCTCTTTGGCTTATGTTATCACACCACACGCACTGCCAAAGTACCAGTAGTCTTCTATAATGTTTATGCAATGAAACTTAGAATTCTCAATGTATTTAGAAAAATGTAAGCAATAAAACAAATGTTTACTAGATGTTTTCAATATGATTAGACTTTTTATTTTTTACTTGTGATTTTTTAAATTTTTTAAAATCTTTATTAGAGACTACCAGAAATGGAGAGGGAAGGGGGTGACAGCGAGGGAAAGAGACAGAGAGACACCCGCAGCCCCGCTTTACCACTTGTGAAGCTTTCCCCCCACAGGTGGGGACTGGGGGCTCAAACCTGGGTCCTTGCACACTGTAACATGTGCTCTCAATCAGGTGCACCACCACCTGGCCCCCATTTGTGATTAATAATGGTTTACAAGATTGTCAGGTTACAGATTATACTTCCACACCATACCCACCACCAGAGTTCTCTATTCCCACCCTTCCACTTACATCTCAAAGATGACCACCATAGTTCTAAGAAAATCTTAGAAACTTTTTGCTTCTGTTTTTCTTCCCTTTTCTCTTCTTTTTTTAATTTTTGAGTTTATGTTTATCAGTCCTCTAGATTCCACATATGAGTGAAATCATCCCATAGCTGTCTTTCATCTCTTATTTTGCTAACAATAATCACCCCCAGTTCCATTCATTTTTCTCCCAAAAGATACAATATCACTTTTTTTTTTTAATTGTAGAGTAGTATGCCATTTCAGAAATCATCAAGTCACCTTGTAAAAAACTACCACCTATTCTGAAGGTCTATTTCTATATGTTTTCTTCTATATGTTACACTTATGAACCAATTTGAATTAATGATGTATAAAATGTGATGTAGGGATCCAACTGCATCTGTTGCATGTGAATATCCAGTTCCTTCAGCACCATTTGTACAGAAGATTGTTTCCCCCCATTCAGTTGCCATGGTTCTTTCTCAAAACACACCACAAGTTTATGGACTGTCAATTCTGTCTCATCAGTTGTGTTTTATACACAGCCACTGGCCAGATCAGGTTTACATATGTTCCTACATACTTAAGGCTGGCATTGGGCAGTCAGTGACTGTGAATGGCTATGGAAAAGAATCATGATCTGTTATTTCCAAAGGTCCTGTGGAGATGTCTGAGCAGCTGAGACTGTTTGACTTAAGTAGAGTAAGAATAGGCCTGCTTTTCCCACTGTTAAGTAAGTACTTAGAAGGTTGTAAAATTTCTCAGGTCTCTCAGAGCTCACACTTGCAGGAAACTTGATTTTGCAACTTGTATGTGACAGTATCAAATAAAAGCACTCCCATGGGAGTGTTACTATGGTCTGAGAAAACTCTGCATCTTTTATTGCTGCTTTTGTTACTTAGGGTTTCTATTTCTTGCTGTTGTTTCTAAAGTTTGCATTTTACAATAAGCAGCAAAACCTTTAGGTCTTAAAGAGAATCATGTTTAAGACTTTTGTTTTCTTCAGTCACAGTGATCTTCCATTTATGCTGTAAGGCATTCATTATTGCTTGTCAACAGTATAAATAAATCTGACTTCTGATACTCATCTTTCTGAATGCTCATGTTTATGAATATAGCAAAAGCAATTTCCCAAACTTCTTCAGTTATGGACATATCAGAATGTATTTTAAATATCCCACCAAAATTAATCTCACCTCTAAAAAAATGTCCAATATCAGTGATGATCCTTAAGCAACACCATACAAACACATAGTTTCAAAAGTAAGAGGCTCACTGTAGCAGATACATAGGTTTTGGGGGTGGGGAAAGAAAATAAATCCAGGTCAACAATATAGCTCACTTGGATAGTATGTTGCTCTGACATGGGTGTTACCCAGGTTCTAACCAGGCTCTCACTTCATTGGAGTAAGCTTGGGTGCTGTGTTATCTTCTTCCTCCTTTTTCCCCCTTCTTCTATTTCTCCTTCTCCTCCGCCTTTTCCTCCTCCTACTCATTTTCCTCCTCCTCCCCCTCCTCCTTTTTTCTCTCTTTCTCTCTGCCTCTCTGGAGAATTCTCTCTCTCTCTCTCTCTCTGAAAATACTGTCCTAGAGCAGTAAAACCTCTGATAATGACAAAAGAAGTAGAAAAACAATATAAATAAAGATTTCTAAAAATTATTTTTCATGTATTTACCTTTTAATTTTACATCTTAGTTTTAGAAAGCATAAATGCACACACACACACACACACACACACAAAATTCACATATCTCATTCTTAAGGATGTGTGAGTCTTGCAGAACCAATGCTCAGAAAATAGCGTGATGCTTGATAGTGCAAAATAAAGGAAAGGCAAGGGAGAGAGGGGAAGAGAAAGAGTGGGCAGTGGATGGATAGATGGCCTTTAATTCTTTCATACCAAAGAAAAGTGAAAACACAATATAGGACACTGAGACATAGAAAGGATGCAAAGGGCTAGAAAAGTATAGCTAAATGAAGGCAGAGGCTTAAGAAAAGAAAATTTAATAGCATAATACTAAGGATGTAAACTTTGAAGACAGACTGAATTGGAATCAACACTACCTATTATATTACTGGCAGGATTTAAAAAGACAATAAGATCATGCCTTGTTTCTTTATTTTAATACACAGCATATAGGAAACACTCAAGATAGCTCAGCCATTAGAGGAAGATACTACTCACTATATATTCAAATTTTACTTAACCCTAAAATATGGTCATGACACACAATGTAAACATTACTTTTGAAGTAGATTTGAGGCAGTGCTACAAAGAAAAGTTTCTGTACAAGAAACTATCACTTTATATGGCATTTGCATTTCTAAAATTGGTCAAATCCCTAAAGTTTCCCCCTTGACCTTCTTGGAAGCTGAAGCCGAAACTGAATCATCATGACACTTTGAGGTTTGCTTTGAATCTGTTTTATCACCACATGAATAGGGTCTCTTGGTAGCTGACCTTGTCATCCTGAACAGGCTTATTCCCAAGCATACAGCGCACACCCCCTGTGACAATAGCATTCAGGATACTAGGGAGCTTCATGTGGAGAATAGAGACAAAATTCAGTCAGGTGCGGATAATGCTGTCAGGTCACTTAAGAGTTTGGAGCACACAAGATGCAGAAGGGCCTTTAGGCAAAGAAATTGCATCTAGCTGTGCCCAATAGTCCTCCCCCATGGACTTTACAGGCACCCTATTGTCATTAGTCACTTGGAAATCGAGGTTAAATTCAATGAACCATCATTTACTTTTCACAAAGTTTCTCTCAGCAGTGTGAATAGTGTAGATGATGACACTCCAACAGTTAACACAGATACTTTAAAGTGTTAGAACTAATGAAATTCAGAAAAGTTTCAGGATTTAAAAACCAACATATCATGACTAGGAAAGCAGTACAGTGATACAGTGCATTGTCTTACAGGTGTGAGGCCCTAGTTCAATTTCTAGCACCACATGTAAGTAAAAAATGGTAAAAATAAGTAGAACATCATGAGTGGTGGAATGGTTCTCTGGTCTCTTTCACCAAATGGAGGGAATAGGGATACAGAGCTCTGGTGGTAGGAACAGTGTGGAGTTATACCCATGTTATCTTATAATTTGTAAATCAATATTAATTCATTAATATAATTAATTAATTTTTTTTAAAAAATGGCCATGCATAAAGACTTTCATATCAGGGCCAGGCAGTGGTGCACCTGGTTGAGCTCACACATCACAGGGCACAAGGACCCAGGTTCAAGTCCCTGGTCCCCACTTGCAGGGGGAAAGTTTCACAAGTGGTGGAGCAGTATTGTGAATGTCTCTCCGTCTCTTTCCTCTCTTTATCTCCCCTTTCCCTCTCAGTTTCTCTCTATATCTATCCAATAACACATAAATAATGTTTTTTTAAAAGCCTTTCATATCTGAGGCTCCAAAGTCCCAGGTTTATTCTCCAGCACCACCATAAACCAGAACAGAAAAATGCTCCAGTCCCTACATATACTTTTCTCTCTGTATCTTCTCTAAAAAAAAGAACAAATAAAATATATTTTAAAAGCCACCATACAGAAATAAGTTATATTTCTATACATGAACAAAGTATCTGAAATCTTTCTTTAATCTCATTCACAGTAGAATCAGTAAAATACTTAAGAGTGAATTTTACTAAGAAAGTGAAAGAAAGGGCTGGGTGGTGGCACGCTTGGTTGAGCGTACACATTACAGTACACAAGGACCCAGGTTCAAACCCCTGAAGGGGGAAAGCTTTGAAAGTGGTGAAGCAGTGCCGCAGGTGTCTCTCCATCTCTCTCCCTCTCTATCTTCCCCTTCCTTCTCAATTTCTGACTGTCTCTATCCATTAGATAAAGATAATAAGAATTTTTAAAAGAAACTAGTTTAAAAAAAAAGAGAGAAAGTGAAAGAACCATACAATGAAAATTTCAAGACTCTGATAGATAAAATTGAGAAATAGAAAAAAAAAAAAACCAGAAAGATATCCTATGTTTATGGATCAGAACTATCTATTCATTCAGCACATGAACTATTAAAATTATGAAATTTTTTCACAGAAATTGGAAAAGTAACCCTAAAACAACAGAAGACCTTATACATCTATAGAAATCCGGAGCAAGAAGTACAAAGCCAGAGGAGATATCATTCTTCATGAGTTCAAGCTATACTACAAAACTGAAGTAATTAAAACTTTATGTTACCGACATAAAAATTGGCATATAAGTCAAGGAACCAGAACAGAGAACCCAGAAGTAAATCCTTACCTATCTGATAAAGCAATCAAGACTATCCAATGGGAAAAGAGCAGCTTCTTTAGTAGATGATGAAAAATTGGACAACAAACACAGAAAAAGAAATCAGAGTCTTCTTCTCACAAAAACTAACTCAAAAATGGATTAAAATCTTAAATGTAAGATTTGAAGCTATAGAACCCCTAGAGAAAAATAGAGCAAAAAATTTTTGTCATTGATCAATGAATTTTTGGGTCCGATGTGAAAGGCACAAGCAGCAAAAAGAATGGGGAAATGGTTTGTAAATCATTTACCTAATAAGAGATTGACATCCAAAATGCATAATAAATCCACAAAACTTAAAAGCAGCAACAACAGTATCTGATTAAATATGAGCAAAGCAGAGGAAGGGCAATAGTGTGCAGCGGATTAAGTGCACATGGTGCAAAGCCCAAGGACCTGTGGAAGAATCCCAGTTGGAGCCCCCAGCTCTTCACCTGCAGGGGTCGCTTCTCAAGCAGTGAAGCAGGTCTCTAGGTGTCTATCTTTCTCTCCCCCTCTCTGTCTTCCCCTCCTCTCTCGATTTCTTTCTGTCTTATCCAACAACAACAACAGCTATAACAACCACAACAAGGGCAACAAAATGGGAAAAATAGCCTCTAGGAGCAGTGGATTCGTAGTGCTGGCAACTGAGCCCCATCGATAACCCTGGAGGCAAAAAAAAAAAAAGCAAAGCAACTGAATAGAATTTTTTTCCAAAGACAGCCTTCAAATGATTAGCATGTTCATGAACAGATGCTTAGTATCACAAATTGTCAAACATACATCACACCTGTTAGAATGACTATCATCAAAAAGACAAAAGGTAGAAAGTATTGATGAAGAGGGAAAGAAAAAGGGACCTACTGAAAATCTAAATTGGCTTATTTACTATGGTGAACAGTGTAGTTAATCCTAAAACTACTAAAAACAGAACTAATCCATAACATAGCGATCCCATTTTTTTGGTATATATCCAAATAAAATAACAGGATATCAAGATGTCTACACCCTATGTTTATTGCAACATTATTCACATTGTCTAAGAAATATAAACCTCTCTAAGTGTCCATCAAAGAATGGATAAAGATAATAGAATAAAGCTTGACTATCAAAGAAGATACCCTACTATTTGCAACAACATGAATGGACCTTACAGGCTTTTAAGTGAGTTCTCTAAATGAGAGAAGTTAGACTAAGAAAGATGGATACTGAATCATATAATCTGTATGTGAAATCTAACAAAGTTTAACTCACAGAAACAGTATAATGGCAGAGAAGAGCGAGGCCCAGGCAGTGGCGCATCTGGTTGAGCGCTCACCTTCCAGAGCACAAGGGCCAAGGTTCAAGCTCCCGCTCCCCACCTGCAGGGAGAATATTTCAGAAACAGTATAATGAATGCTATGAAGTAGCAGAAGTAGAAAAATGGGGAATATAATATCAAAGGACATAAATTTGCAGTTATAGGATGAGTAAGTTGTAAAGGATTAATGTACCATATTATGATTATAATCAGCAATACTGTGATACATATCTTAAAGTGTTAGGAGACTAAACCCTAAGGGTGGCATTATCCAAGATTTAAGTGGCAAACATGCTACAGTTTATAAATGTATTAATCAAATTAGTACACACTTAAACTTACACAATGTTATACAATTATAACTCAGTTTTCTAAAAATCTCAGATTTCAAAAACTTTTAAAAAGTAATAAAATAAACTGCTACCAAAACCTTTGCAGGTAGTAGGTGTATAAGGTTCCAATTATTTGTGTTTGTTTTCAAGAATTTTAGTCTATTTCCTTGATACTTGATAAAAGTAATTGAGTATGTTAATGTCAAGCAAAGGGAAAGTAAAAAGGTAATAAAATTAAATTTATCAAAATGATAAAATAATTATAGCTTCAATATTTACTTCTGTGCTTTTCAAGTACTTTTTCTTAAACTTGTTTCTTATTTCTTAGTACTTAATAAAATCATATCTAAATGCACTTATTGCTAATGAATATTTTCCATAGTTTATTAACACTAATTTGCTGAGTTATATGAATATATAATTAATTTTGATAATCAATTGTGAACATATTTTGGATTAGTACTTGCTTATAACATTGATGCTGGAGAAAATAACAGGATGGTGTTTATAATCAGCACATTATTAGCCTCATTGGAGGCCAGTGCTGTTCTCAATGGTCTTGAATGAGAAAGGTTTTCTGACAACATAGAGTCATAGGAAATGGAATAGCTGCAATAAGTGTTGTGGTACATTAGTTTCAACACCTGAGGAAAATAAGTAATCGGTATATTTAGACACATCAACAGGTCCAAAATACTTTAAAAAATGGGTATGTATGTGATCTTCCTTACTTCTTTAGTCTTCAGTAAAGAATAAAATTATTCTCCATGATAGAATAAAAGGCTTAACCTCACTATACTGATCAACTTTTAAGAATTTTTTCCAACCAGATAATTCAAAGTATCTTGTTCCTACAGTTAAGTTCTGCCTTCTCCTGGCACCATTTGAGTTCAGAGTTGTGTTTACCTTTTGTAGGAAGGAAATTTTCATTGTGACTATGGTTATAGTCTAGTTTTTTAATGTGGAAAAAATTCTGGTTAGGCTGTGGTGACGTATGCTCTCATGGCCCACTACATAATATCATGTTAGCACTTTTATTACAATTCACTAAACACTGTATCTGGGAAACATGAGGATAAATTATAGTATAATTAGAAACTGCTGAGAAATAAAACACACACACATACACACACACACACACACACACACACACACACACACACGCACAAAAGAACAGAGAACTTGGGAGTAAAAGACCTATCAAATGGGAAATGTTTTGTGTTGGTTATGAATGGATTTGATACTTTCAGAGAAACTCCATTGCATTGATCTTATGAACTTGGTAACGTTTCCCAGAAACTTTGCCTGTTACCACAAACAAAAAATCTATTCCTTTATGCAAACACTAAGTTAGAAGACGTTGAAATCCAGAAATCAATTCCTTTTACTACAGCAACAAAACAATAAAATATCTAGGAATAAACCTAAATAAAGAAGTGAAAGACTTGTATACTGAAAATTATGAGTCACTACTCAAGGAAATTGAAAAAGACACAAAGAAGTGGAAAGATATTCCATGTTCATTGGTTGGAAGAATTAACATCATCAAAATGAATATACTACCCAGAGCCATCTACAAATTTAATGCTATCCCCATCAATATCCCAACTACATTTTTTAGGAGAATAGAAGAAACGCTTATCTGGAACAAGAAAAGACCTAGAACTGCCAAAACAATCTTGAGAAGAAAGAACAGAACTGGAGGCATCACACTCCCAGATCTCAATTTCTGTTATAGAGCCATTGTCATAAAAACTGCTTGGTACTGGAACATAATAGACACACTGACCAGTGGAATAGAATTGAGAAGTAAGCCCCCACACCTATGGACAGCTAATCTTTGACAAAGGTATCCAGAGTATTAAATGTGGAAAGAAGGAGAATATCTTCAACAAATGGTGTTGGAAAAAATGGGTTGAAACATGCCACACAGAAGAATGAAACTGAACCACTGTATTTCACCAAATACAAAAGTAAATTCCAAGTGGATCAAGGACTTGGATGTTAGACCAGAAACTATCAGATACTTAGAGGAAAATATTGGCAGAACTCTTTTCAGCATAAGTTTTAAAGACATCTTCAATGAAACAAATCCAATTACAAAGAAGACTAACACAAGTATAAACCTTAGGGACTACATCAAATTAAAAAGCTTCTGCATAGCAAAAGAAACTATAATCCAAACTAAGAGACCCCTCACAGAATTGGAGAAGATCTTTACATGCCAGACATCAGACAAGAGGTTAATAAACAAAATATATAAAGAGCTTGCCAAATTCAACAACAAAAAAACAAATAACCCCATCCAAAAATGGGGGGAGGTCATGGACAGAATATTCACCACAGAAGAGATCCAAAAGGCCGAGGAACACATGAAAAAAAAAATGCTCCAAGTCTCTGATTGTCAGAGAAACGCAAATAAAGACAACAACGAGATACCACTTCACTCCTGTGAGAATGTCATACATCAGAAAATGTAACAGCAGCAAATGCTGGAGAGGTTGTGGCGTCAAAGGAACCCTCCTGCACTGCTGTTGGGAATGTCAATTGGTCCAACCTCTGTGGAGAACAGTCAGAAGAACTCTCAGAAGGCTAGAAATGGACCTACCCTATGATCCTGCAATTCCTTACCTGGGGATATACCCTAAGTCACCGAACACACCCATCCAGAAAGATCTGTGTACACATATGTTCTTAGAAGAACAATTTGTAATAGCCAAAACCTGGAAGCAACCCAGGGATCTAACAACAGATGAGTGGCTGAGCAAGTTGTGGTATATATATATATATACACTATTCAGCTATAAAAAATGGTGACTTCACCATTTTCAGCCGATCTTGGATGGACCTTGAAAAATTCATGTTAAGTGAAATAAGTCAGAAACAGAAGGATGAATATGGGATGATCTCACTCTCAGGCAGAAGTTGAAAACAAGATCAGAAGAGAAAACACAAGTAGAACCCAAACTGGAATTGGCATATTTCACCAAAGTAAAAGACTCTGGGGTGGGTGAGGGGGGAGAATACAGGTCCAAGAAGGATGACAGAGGATCTAGTGGGGGTTGTATTGTTATATGGAAAACTGAGAAATGTTATGCATGTACAAACTATTGTATTTACTGTCGAATGTAAAAACATTAATTCCCCAATAAAGAAATTTAAAAAAATCAAGTAACATATTCATTTAAAAATATATATCTCATTTATTTCACAAGAGACTGGTAGACTGTGAGAAAGAGGGGCCAGCACAGCACTCTGGCATATGCAGTGTATAGGATCAAACTTGAAATTTCATGTCTGCAAGTTCGAACCTCAACTACTGCCCCATACCCTAGGCTGCAAGTGACCTGTTTCTAATTGCAAATTATTAAAACTTTTATTTTAATCTCTGGGGCTTCATGACTATCTTATCGGTTGACTTTGCCCTTCCCCCCCCACCTCCTTTTTCACATAAATGCTGAAAGACAGACAGGGAAAGAGAGAGAGAGCAAGAGAGATTCTACAGCACTGGAACTTCCTTCAATTCACTGGGGGAGGGCCAGGCTCAGGGTTAGTTCATGCATGTAGCAACAAAGCACACAATCCATGCAGTATTTTGCTGGCCTTGATGTTACACTTCTTTTTTTTTTTTTTTCAGTCTAGCTGAACAGTCAGCCAACATAGCATGTCTTGCTTAATTTCTTTGTTGTTCTTCTCTCAGAGTCAAGAGTTGTCATCTCCCACACTGAGGAAATTTGTTATAAAATGGTGTTTAGGGTGCTGGGTGGTGGCGCACCTAGTTGAGTGCACATGTTATAATGTGCAAGGACCCATGTTCGAGTCCCAGGTCCCCACCTGCAGGGGGAAAGCTTCAGGAGTGGTGAACAGTGCTACAGCTGTCTCTCTGTCTCTGTTCCTCTCTATCCCACCCTTCCCTCTTGATTCCTGGCTGTCTCTATCCACTAAATAAATGAAGATAATAAAAAAATGATGTTTAGAATAGCTTGCTCTCCTTATTCAATCATCTTTCTTAATTAAAAAAATATCCAAGCAAGATACACAATGTTGTAAAAAGAAAACTATAACATTTCCCCTGTTAGAACTAATAAATAAGTTTTGCTAGGTTGCAAGATCAATATACAAGAGAAAGTGTTATTCTAATATTCTTGAAATGAACAGTACAAAAATTAAATGAAAGGAATAATTTCATCTGCAATAGCCTTAGTAAAGAAAACAGAGAAATCTGGGGCTGGGTAGTAGTGGTGCACCTGGTTGAATGCACGTTACCATGTTCAAGGACATAGGTTTAAGCCTATGGAGGAAAAGCTTTGCTGTGAGTGGTGAAACAGGGCTGCAGGTGTCTCTCTGTCTCCCTCTCTATCTCCCATTCCCCTTTGATTTCTGACTCTCTCTATTCAATAATAAATAAAATATTATAAAAATGTTTTTTAAAAAGTGGAAATCACTAAAACATAGATAGAAATCTTACATAATAAAACAAATGTAAACCTGATATTTGGAAAACTACCAAACAGTGTAGAGATTAAAGATCTAGATAAATAGAAAATATTTATGCCCGCATGTCATAAGACTTCATATGGCTAAGATGTCAATACTCCCTGAAGCAGACCGATGGGATTTATATTCAGTTCAGTCCTCATTGGTATCCAGTTAGGTTCTCTGTACAAATTGATAAACTCATTTAGAAATTCATGTGTAATTGCAAGGAACCTAGAATAACCAAAACTTATCTTAAAAAAAAAAAAAAAACAAAGTTCTGAGGAAGTGGAGCTCCAGGATACATTGATGGTCTGTCCAGGGAAGTCTGGTCAGCATCTTGCTGGCATCCGGAACCTGGTGGCTGAAAAGAGAGTTAACATACAAAGCCAAACAAATTGTTGAACAATCATGGACCTAAAGACTGGAACAGTGCAGTTGAAGTGTTGGGGGGTATTCCCTGCATGCTCTTGTGTACTTCTGCTTTCAGGTATATATTTTTCCCCTAGTTTATGGGCACGGGTGAACCTATGCTCTATCTCAGGTGGATCCATACTCCCAGAGAGATAGAGAATGGGAAGGCTATCAGGGGAGGGGATAGGATATGGAGATCGGTTATGGGAATTGTACCCCTCTTATTATGCAGAATTGTACCCCTCTTATTCTATTGTTTTGTTAATGTCTCCTTTCTTAAATAAAAAAAAGTGCAAAAAAAAAGAACAAAGTTAGAGTCATTTAAAGCTTAAAATTACACTGTTTCTAAAATTATAAATAATAATAAAAAAGCTTGTTGTCATAGGAAGGTATATGAATTAATGGCATAGAAGTGAAAGTCCAAAATTAAACCCATACATATGTCTGTAATCAGCTGATTGTAGTAAGGATGGCAGAAATAATTCAACAGGCAAAGATAATCTTTCAACAAATAATGCTGGGATAACTGGCTGATTTTTATGTACAAGTTGGTAATGTGACACCTCTTTGATACCATGTAAGAATAAACTCAAAGTAAAAAGCTAAATGTAAAATGTATGTAACATGTAGTCTACTAAAGATAACTTAGCTCTGGGGGAAATCTTCATGATCTCACATTTAATATGAGCAAAAATATGAGCAGAAAAATAAAAATAACTTAGTTAGCCATTATCAAAATTAAATTGTGCTTCACAGGACACTATCAAGAAAGTTAAAAAAAATCCACAGAATAAGAGAAATCACAACTCATATATTTGACCTGATAGTTCTATCCAGAATACATAAAGTGTTCTCATGATAATAATAAAGTAATCTAATTTAAAAATAGGCAAAGGACCTGAATAGACATATCTCTAAAGTAGGCATGTAAATGGACAATAAACACATAAAAATAGCACAAGCATCTTTAATCAGAAAAATGTAGAAATAAAGCTGCAGTAAGATACTACTTTATACTACCGGAATGGCTACATAAAAAAAGACATTAAGTAAAGACAAGGTGTACAGAAATCAGATCCCCAGTACACTGCTGGGAAGTGTGTACAAGGATGCTACTACTCTGGAAAAACCTGGCAGTTTCTCAAAAGGTTGTACAAAACTACCATATGGCCCAGCTATTCCATTATTAGGAATACACCAATATAAATGAGAACTGTGGAGCTAGAAGAACAAACACAAATGCTTATAGCAATGCTATAACAGCCCTGAAGTAGAAACTACCCAAACATCTGATAGTTGATGAATAATATAGGATATTTCCATACCATTCAACATTATTCATTCATTCATACAGTCTGACAACATATATTATTGTATTTTTATGAAATTTCTAAATTAGACAAATCCGGAAGAATGATTAGTGATTTCTTGGAGCTAGTGGGGAGCGGGCAGAATGGGTGAAGAAGTGATAGTGAAAGGATGGAGGTTTCTTTGAAGTGAGGAAATGTTTTTCAGTTGACTCTATCATCATTTCACATGGTTATGAATATTTTTAAAATAACTGAATGCTGAGCTTTATGGTTATGTGAGTCACATCCCAACAGAATTGCTATAAACATAAGATGTGATGCTCTGATTGGCTTAGGAGCAGGTCACATGCTCCAGGGAGGAGCCTCACCTAAAGACATATATTGTGAATAAGCAGAGGATAGTTTTCTTAGATGAAGGATGAGTATGTGCAAGATGGGGAAAAGAGCAAAAAGTTACTTCATGCCCAAACTCATCACACTGGAGGAAGCTTCAATGCTAGGGTGTCTTTCCCACCCCAATCCCCAATCTAAAAAAGTTGGTCAGGAGCAGTGAAGACCCAGTAGTGACCTTCCTCTTTCCCCTCAAAAATCTATTTCTGTCCTTATCTTTGGGTCATAAAGAGACTTGGTCTTTGCAAAAGAAGGATTATATCAAGAGTCTCACTAAGAAAGGAGATTCAAATTCACAGTGACTGGGCACTGTGACAGACATTAATACATTCATCATAAACTAATACAAATATGTTCATAGTAATTCTATTTGTAATACTTACAAATATCCATCAATATTTCAACAGATAATTGTTTTGTTCCATGGATGGAATATTATGTGCACCAAGAATGAATAAACTGCAAACTCATGCAATAGGAATGAAGACTTACAAGCTTATGTCTCTTTACATATGTTACACTTTATTAAGAATTAATGGAAGATGGCTGGTAAGATAACTTGCCTGGGAAGGGTGCCTATATTGTTAGGCACTTAACCAGGCTCAAACCAAGGCCCCATCAAGCCCCATCATACTGGGGGAAGCTTCGATGCTATAATGTATTTCCCTCTCTCTGTCTCTTCATTTCACTTTGAGAAAGTCAGTCCAGAGTGATAAACCCCTGGTAATGACCACAAAAATGAAAGATAAAGAACTTTGTTTAATTTCTGTCATTAGGTAGCTAATTTAATTTTGTTGTTGTTGTTGTTCATTTGTTTTGATTTCTTCCCACACAGTAACAAAGGATGGGATAGTCACTTACAGGAATCAAAGTTCCAAGGAATTTCCTTAACCCAGAAATAATAGATCTCTCCCAGCTTAGTCATTATATTGGGACCAAACTGCAAAGGATCTCTTCCTAATGTCAGGCTAATAGTGGTGGCGTTCATTCATTGCCACATTGCTCGGGCTGCTCTCACAGCCTCCCTGCCAACTGTACAAGCGAAGTGAAAGAAGAAAATGGGAGTGCAAATAAAATAGGAAAAAGTATTTATCTCTATGATGTGCATACCTTTACATCTGAAACCAACTATATTCATTCTTTCATTAAGAAATATAATTACTGTGCGGCTGGAAGATATGTCATATGCAGAAACTAAATTCAAGCCCCAGCACCGCATAAGAGTGCTGAGGAATCAAGGAAAACTGGTGCTGTGAGATCTCTCTCTCTCTGTTTTTTTTTTTTTTTTTTTAACCAAAGCACTGCTTAACTCTGGTATATGATGGTACAGTGGATTGAACCTGGGACTTTGGAGCCTCAGGCATGAGAGTCTCTTTGCATAACCATTATGCTTTCTACCTCTGCCCCCTCTCTGTGTTTCTTTCTGAAAGAAAAAGAATGAAAAAGTCATCCCAGGAGCTGTAAAATCTCACCTGTGTTGAGACCCCAATAACACACACACAAACACACACACACAGACACACAGACACACACACACACACACAAATGTGAAGGGCTGGGGAGATAGCACAATGGTTATGCAAAAAGTCATAAACACCTGAGGCACCAAAGGTCACAGGTTCAAGCACCCACAGCAGCATAAACCAGATAGAGCTGAACAGTGGTCTAATTGAAAAACCTAAAAACAAACAAAACACACATATTTCAAACTCTGGTTGAAAGAGGAGTTCTTTGATCTTTATGAAAAAAAATCCTTTGATGGCAAGCAAAAATAATTTTTTATTTGCAAAGATAAATATCCTACTCTATAAAAAAGTTAGTCTAAAGCCTTACTTTCATAACTCAGTCATATGGAAAGTGGAGTTTGTGCATAGATTACCAAGAAAATCTTCCCACTAAATGCTCGAGGATGTATGTTTAGGTTTGTTTAATGTACATAGGAAGCTTTGGGGAAGGTAAATGCTGCAATCATCTTCATTTGCTGCACTTCCCGCAGAACAGAGTGATTTTAGCTGGTGTTTACATGGAGCAAAGTGCATTCTGTAGTGTGCTTACAGGACTATATTCTCACATGGCCTAATGTTTGAGAGGAAACAAAATGCTCTTGTCTCAAATATATTAATTATTTTCAAAAAGGAAAAGTCACAGTGAGTCCTTTCTCTTTTCCATGACCAAAGAGTAACAAATAATACTGAAGTGACTGTCAAGCAACAAAAAATTCCAAGCTAATATAAAACAATGCTTACCACAATTCCCTTGTACTAGGAAATTATATAGTCAAGTGAAAAGCCCTCTTTCGGGGGTCAGGCGGTAACACAGTGGGTTAAGCACAGGTGGTGCAAAGTGCAAGGACTGGCGTAAGGATCTCGGTTCGAGCCCCCAGCTCCCTACCTTCAGGGGAGTTGCTTCACATGTAGTGAAGCAGGTCTGAAGGTGTTTTTCTACCCCCCCTCCTCTCTCCATTTCTCTCTGTCTTATCCAAAAAACAACGACATCAATAGCAACGATAATAATAACCACAACAATGACAAAAACAACCAGGGTAACAAAAGGGAAAAAATGGCCTCCATGAGCAGTGGATTCATGGTGCAGGCATCGAGCTCCAGCAATAACCCTGGAGGCAAAAAAAAAGTATTAAAATAATTTTTTTAAAAAAAGAAAATCCCTCTTGCGATGGAGAATATGACTAGGAATAGGACACACCCCCTACTGAAGTAAGCTTTTCCAGAGCTTCTAGAATAAAACCACTCATTAAGGTTTATTACACTTGGTTGTTTTTTGGGGGGTTTTTTTTTTGGCAGTACTTCTCAGGAATCATTTCCTCCATGGGGGAAATAAAGTGACAGAGTTGTTCATGTCTGTTGCAAAGGGTGACGTAAGAATTCAGATTGAGAACGGCAGGTAAAATAATATCTGAACTTTTGAACTTTCTGATCTGATAATTATTCTTGAAAGTCTGTACAAACTGAGGAAAGAGAATTAATGTCTCTTAGAGTGCTGAATTGTAGAGGAATAACATTAATAAATATAGTACTTCCATAATTTTTATTGTTAAGCACAGACATGACAAGAATATTATCAAGACACTTGTGATTGATAAGATGGAGTGTATATGTTTAGAATTGAACTTGTCTCTTTTTCCTTAGAAGTGTACAGATTAATGGATGATTACCGTTTGTAACACCAGAGCTCCTGGTCTGTACATCCAACTGCTGACTGAATTCCTTTGAATGCTTCATAGAAAACATAATCTCATCTCAGTCTTCACTTACCCTCCAAAATTAAACCTTTACTAGAATTTCCTATTTCTATTGACCACTGCTAAGTAAGATTCCAAAATCATGTGTTAGTGGCATTTCCTGCTATGACCAGGCAATGTAAATTAATCAGTCACCTCCCATATTGCTCCTGGAGTCACCCACTTTCTGCATCCCCACTCATTTTTTAAATATTTATTTATTCCCTTTTGTTGCCCTTGTTGTCTTATTGTTGTAGTTGTTATTGATGTTGTCGTTGTTGGATAGGACAGAGAGAAAGGGAGAGAGGAGGGGAAGACAGAGGGGGAGAGAAAGAGACACCTGCAGACTGCTTCACTGCCTGTGAAGAGACTCCCCTGCAGGTGGGGATCCAGGGGTGCATCCCAATTCTTACCCATCTTGAAGACCACCTTCCTTCTTCCACTTGACCCCTTCAACACTGTCCTAACTACTCTTCCAGCAACCATCACTGTTTTACCCCCTTTAATTAACTGATACCATATCGGTTTTCCTAAAGCTCAGGTCTCATGCTACTTCTCTACCCATTTATCAACTCTCCTCTACTCTTGGGGCAAAAAGTCCTAAGCAAAGCTTGCATAGGAGTCTACCATGAGCTACTTGCTTCTATATTACTATAGTCTCTAGACTTCCTCACTCCTCACTTTATTTTTGAACATTCCCAACTCTTGTTGGTGGCCAGATAGAATAATTGAGGCAATGGGCCGTCACATGTTCTAGTGGTCATGTCAATGCATAAAATCACCACAGAGGGGGCAGGATAGTAGCATAGGGGGTTAAGCATAGATGACATGAAGCGCAAGGACTGGAGCAAAAATTCTAGTTTGAGCCCCCAGCTCCCCACCTGTAGGGAGATTGCTTCACAAGTGGTGAAGCAGATCTGCAAGTCTCTATCTTTATCTCCCCTACTCTGTTGTCTCCTCCTCTCTCAGTTTCTCTCTGTCCTATTCAATAAAAACAACAAAGGCAACAAAAATAGGGGGAAAAAATGGCCTCCAGGAATAGTGGATTCGTAGTGCAGACACTATCGCCCCAGCGATAACCCTGTAGGGAAAATGAAACAAAACACCATATCATAGACCAGAGAAGTAGATTACTTAGTGTGAAGACCCAGTTTCCAGCTGGGTCCCCACCAGAGTGAAAAAAGCTTTGGTACTTTCTCTCTCTCTCTGACTCTGTTTCTGTCCTTTAAAACATCACTACTTCAAACAAACAAACAAAAAAGGTCCTTCTTAAGTGATAATGACAACTAGAAGGGCATTTAGTTGATGATCACTAACAGTAAGTACCCTGTTGAGCATCAGCCCTTCCAAACAATTTTTCACATGACCAGGCTCTGGGCAGACACTTTTACTATACTAACTACATAAGAGCATATGTCCTGAGCTCAAAATCTCCTAGCTTTACTGAGGGACCATCCCACAATACCCTGTACTTGCTTACTGTGTGTTTCATTTATGTGAAGCTTTGTTCATTATTAGACATGGCAAAAGGAGAAAGCTCATAATTAGGTCCATAAGGATGGATGATTGAATGTAGCCTTTGCTAACTGCTTCTCTTAGTGGACCAGCTTTATGGATGTTCTTAATTCACTGTCATTTCTGTTCCAAGATTGTCCTTGATCCCATCCTTTAATATGTTGTCACTATTTTCATATACCGTATTAACTAGAAACACTGAACACATCAATTTAGTGCATGATATTTCTAATAGGGCAACATGCAAGACATTTCCAATGCACAAGACCACCTGCAGAGCCTGTAGAAGAGCTTATTTCCTGGATGTATGATTAGCCAGATAACCTATTATAACATAATAGATTTTCTTTCTGACAATACTATCTGTTAGTCACTTCTCACCATTTTCTCTTCCCACCCGTGGCTCCAAGCAAAGTAAATTTGTCTCAGATTCTTTTTTTTTTCCTGTCATGTGCATTTTTCTTGATATTTTTACATTAAAGACTGCCTCTAGACCACTGGAATCTCCTCTACTCCTTTTTGCTTGGCTACTTCCTAATCTGTCACTTCATCCAAAATATCTATATTAGGGCTTTTCCTGTGTGCTTTCATAATACTTTCCTTCTCCCTTCCTGCAAAGCCTAACACATTCTGTGGAATTGTTTTGAATGTCTGCAACCTCACTAACAGTAGGAGACTGTCTTTCTTGTTTATCCTTACATCCTCAAAGCCTGCTGCAGTCCTGGCCCAGAATAAACACTTAATGATCATTTCCTAATGAAGAAATAAATAGACCCCTCCATTACTTATTTGATCTGTGAACTTATAATTTTATACAAAGCTGCTACTCTCGGAAGTTGACATTTTACCTTCTGAAATTATATATTCACTTCAATTAGTTAAAAAAACAATTTAATACCTACTTTAAATTGGTATTACTATGTTCATTAAAGGCATAGTATGTACAATAAAATAAATAAGCTGTCTTAATTTTGCTAAAGAAAATAGTTTCACAGCGAAAACTTATTTATTTATTTATTTATTTAAGAAAGGAGACATTAACAAAACCATAGGGTAGGAGGGGTACAACTCCATACAATTCCCACTACCCAATCTCCATATCCCATTCCTTCTCTGATAGATTTCCCATTCTCTGTCCCTCTGGGAGTATGGACCCAGGGTCCTTGTGGGTTGCAGAAGGTGGAAGGTCTGGCTTCTGTAGTTGCTTCCCTACTGAACATGGACGTTGACTGGTCGGTCCATACTCCCAGTCTGCCTCTCTCTTTCCCTAGTAGGCTGTGTCTCTGGGGAAGCAGAGCTCCAGGACACATTGGTGGGGTCATCAGTCCAGGGAAGTCTAGTCGGCATCATGCTGGCATCCAGAACCTGGTGGCTGAAAAGAGAGTTAACATACAAAGCCAAACAAATTGTTGAACAATCATGGACCTAAAGGCTGGAATAGTGCAGATGAAGTGTTGGGGGGGGGGTACTCTCTGCAGACTTTTGTGTACTTCTGCTTTCACGTATATATTTATCCCTGGTTTATGGGCACGTGTGAACATATGCTCTATCTTACGGGACCTGGTCTATATCTAGGTTTGGGAACTTTATTGGGGAGTGGACCACCTGGAATGGAGCTAGAGAATACTATGAAACGAAAGGTCTCACCTGAGTGATGAAGCTGAAGGGTTATCATTCCACACCTGAAGTCTCTGGACACAGTCTGAAGTGAAGCATGCTGGGGTGGCACTGGTTGCATTGATTAGGTTGATTATTTGATACGAATTGAGAGAAACATGTAGGAAAGTACACCCCACCCTAAGGTTCTAGGACTGGAGGAAATATAGGCTCTATAGTGAAAATGTGAGGTTCCTGCTGTCTTAGCATTCAAGAAAACAATGGATAGTTATTGTTATCATCACATTATTTGGTAAATGGGTTAACTTTGAAAAGTCCCTTTGTCAGGGTTTACTGTATAATACCCAACATCTTGTATATAGTGGTGCCACCGGTTGCTTCTGTTCTCCCTGGTCTAGGCTTTTGAGACAGTCAACATATCAAAGACTCAGCCTATGTATTAAGAAGACTCAGTCTGTGTTTTTAAAAGTTCTAGACATATGATCAATTTTCCCCCTCTCATATTAATTGAATAGTGATTTATATGACTACACTTTAATAGGAGTGTATGTGAACACCATTACCACCACCAGAAGACTGTGTTCCATCCCACCCCCACACCCCCCACCCCCACCCCCACCCTTATCTTTGTTTCTCTGACTTAGTTCACTTAACATAATTCCTTCTAGCTCCATTGTATATATATTCCACAGCTTTCTCAGCCACTCATCTGCTTTTGGGCACCTGGGTTGCTTCCAGGTTTTAGCTATTATGAATTGTGCTGCTATGAACATAGGTGTACACATATCTTTTTTATTGGGAAACTTTTTACGCCTTTTTCTTGCTACTTTCCACTGTATATTGAAATGTTTTGGTGTTTGTCTCTATATTCTATAAGACAGTCATTGCTTCAAAAACTAACCACTGTATGACCCTAATAACGTCAAAATCCACTATACAGTGTTGGTGGTCACTAAACACATACACACTTAAGACAAGCCAGAATGTAAATTTTGGCTTAACTATTTTCCACCACTAGCACATATGTCTGTAGTGATGCTTTCAAATTCTCAGTATCTTCATCTGTAAATTAAGTGTTCAATGATAAGAGAAGACCATTTTATAAGGATAAGTCACTAATTAAATTTTAATATTAATGGGCACCTGGGAATATAGAAATTATTAATAACAGCAAATAAAATTTATATAAAACTTACAAGTAAGCTTAGGCAAATCTGGGCCTATTTATGAAGAATTCTTGTACATGTCAAAGTCTTGTGTTGGCAATGTCATAAACTAGTAAAACATGGTCTCACCAGGTCCCATAAGATAGAGCATATGTTCACATGTATCCATAAATTAGGGCAAAATATATACCTGAAAGCAAAAATACACAATAGTCTGTAGTGAGTCAGTATCAAGTTCATAAAGAAATCGTGTCTACTTAAACTTGGATAACCTCCTCACCTATTTCCTATTACAGTTCTCTCACTCACTCCAAAGCTAACCTTGTCAAAGCAAGGACTGCAAAAGTTGAATAAGGGCAAGAGACTGGCATACTTTAATGATGACTCCTTAGTCACTATCAGGCCATTCCATCAGCTGGGTCCCTAATCCGGGAGTCCTGAGATTCTCAAACAGACATCATGGCCCTAGACCTCAAATAAATCCCTCTTTCTGTTGTTACCAGTCATCTCTATCAGGAACAACAAAATAGACCCTTCTGTAGACTCCCATAGGACCTTCCCTTCAACTTAGATCAATGGTAGAGAATGTTCCATCCTCTGAAGGGAGGATGGACAACATACTCTATGCTACACCTGAGGAAGATGGATTGATTGGGGCAGCATGGAATGTTCCTGCTCATGACCACAGAATATGAGCTCACTTCTAGAGGGATGCAGAGGTCACATAGGGTCCTAAGCTAATTATGGGCCCCAGATCAGATCAATCAATGGGTTTTACAGTCAACAATATTTATACCCCTTCCCCATATTAGGGAGCTACTCTCTTCCCTGATCCAGCTTTCTGGTCCTTTTCCCAGCCATGACATCATCTCCCCAGACAATAACACGGATCCACCTGCATATCAGATTTCAGGCTCAGGGGCAAAAAGAAAAAGAAATAAAAAAAAAAAAAACTAGTATAGCCACAGTTCCTTTGGAATTTAACTAAAATATGCCTACTAGCTATCTACAAAATGGAGGACACCCCAATTCTTCATCTGCACTATTCCAGCCCTTAGGTCCATGATTGTTCAACTGTTTATTTGGCTTTGTATGTTAACTCTCTTTTCAGCCACCAGGTTCCAGATGCTAGCAGGATGCCAGACTTCCCTGGACAGACAACCCCACATGTGTCCTGTAGCTCCACTTCTCCAGAGCCGTTCCCCACTCGGGAAAGAGAGAGACAGGCTGAAATATGGATCAACCTGTCAAGGTCCATGTTCAGCAGGGAAGCAAATACAGAGGCCAGACCTTCCACCTTCTGCATCCCACAATGACCTTGGGTCCATACTCCCAGAGGGTTAAAGAATAGGAAAGCTATCAGGGGAGGGGATGGGATACAGAGTTCTGGTGGTGGGAATTGTGCAAAGCTGTACCCTTCTTATCATATGGTTTTGTCAATGTTTCCTTTTTATAAATAAAAAATAAAAAAACATGGTCTCAAACCTAGAAAATTCTTTTCAAATGAACCAAGGAGGCACCCTTCCCAATTTTTATTTTATGAAAAAAAAATTTTTGAATTGAAATAACAAAGTGAGATATTTTGATGCACTACAGGACAATTTACACAGAGCTCAGATGTACCTGTTGTATTATTTGTTAAATAGTCTTTTTATTGAATTGAATATTCTTTTTAAAAAGGAAAATTAATTAGACAAACAGTTCTACAGTCCAAGAACGAAAATGAGGCATGTAGTTGGGAAAAAAATGACAAAATTATACTGAGAGTGTTCTTTCTTAGCTAAAACTCCACAAAATTGTTATATTATGTGCAAGTCTTGTTAATACAACAATTAAATATTATTCCTTTCTTTAAAATAACAACTAGTCAGGCCAGGTGGTGGCAAACCAGGTTGAGTGCACATGCTACAGTGCTCAAGGATCTGGGTTTGAACCCCTGGTCCCCACCTACAGGGGAAAAACTAAGCTTTGTGAGTGTTGAAACAATGCTGAAGATCTCTCTCTCTCTCTCTCTATCTGTCTCTCTCCCTCCCTATTACCCCCTTCCTTCTTGATTTCTGGATGGCTCTATCCAATAAATAAATAAACAATTTAAAGAAATTAATAATAAAATAGCAACTATTTAAGAAAGGTGTTTTTCTAGTCATATGGTTAGGAATGCTAAACAATCATATTATATAACTTGTAAACACATTTAGAGGAAAAGAATATTAGCCTTAAATCTAGGCTAAATTTCCCAGAGTCATATGCTTCTGTATGCTAAGAATGAGGCATTTTGCTACATTGTACTACATTGTTTCATTCACCTTGAAACTGTCTATTTTCTTGTATTGCTTTGTTTGATAGTTTTAATCTCATGTATTATTTTGGTGAGAATTTGTAATTTTTTTCAATTGTGTCTATCCCTCTATAATTATTGTAATTACATCTTATTATATAATTTGTGCAAGTATATGCAATCATGGAGTTAGAGCATGTGGGTGGTGATATGTAATGTCACAATTGCCAGCAGTTAAAGATGTATATATTTTTTAATTTTTAGAGTAAAAAAAGTTAAGTAAATGCAGTAATTTCAGAGGAAAGCATTTTAGCTGTCTCAAAGAATTACTGAAAGAAGTCAACCAAATATTTTTATTTAGACATTGGTAACTGGTTTGTTTTTGTCTATACTTGTAATTTAAAAAATGTAATAACTTTGTTTTAAATTAACAGTTTGAAACCTGGCATAGCACTTACAAAGCCAATTTCAGCGGGGGAGGTGATCCTGTGGTAGTGTATGTGAAGGGCTTGATCCCAAGTACTATATGCTGCATGGCTGTTGTGGTCACCACCCTCATCTCTCTCAATAAGTAGATTTTAAAAAGAAAGTTTCAAAATTGACTTTAAAAAACAAAACATATTCCCTTCACAATTTTTTTTGTTTTTACTGTGGCTTATTAGCAATGCCATTTCGAAGATGCATGTGTCAATACCCTTAGCTAGATGCATATTGTCAGTATTGACATCTAGATCCATATATTTAGAGATATTTACGTTGATGTAGCTAGATAGAGATTTATATGCCTGCCATAATCCTTATAACTATAAAGCTTACTTCTCTGATTGAACATTGGTTTTAAAAAAAATGTTTCAACATGTAACCGAGGTCAAACTCAGCATCCACTAGAGTCGTAAATGACTAAAGCCAAGCTTTAATAAAACGAATTCCACCAGCTTTAGGATTCCCTATGCACTGAGAGAACCCAATCTGTTCTGCTAAATTCATCTTTGATTAAAGAACCACACTTGCGATAGGAAGTTGAGAGATAAAGGAGTAAGATCGTAAGCTCACTCAGTGAAGATTCGAGTCTGGTATAGATAGGACTTTGTTAATATTTTAACGTGTATATATAAAATTCCTTGGTGGCAGTAAAGATGATTTTTATTTTTTAAGCACTTAGAAGGTGGAGAGAACACATGCTCTTCTGGCAAAATAAAAGCAAGGTTAATCTAGTTATGTACATTTAAAATTATTTTCTATGGCACTAATATAGTGTTATCATTCCAAATTGGCTGCATTCATAGTCTTTATGAACAAAGTATCTTTCTTTTGAATCAAGAAAGGAATACAAATTTTGATGGAAATCAAAGTGCTCAATAACAATATATAAAGTGTCTCAGAGACACAGTTTTCAGATTAGAAACAGGGGCTGAAAACACATTAAGAAGAGAAGTGACTTGCAGCCTTCTACAGTTGTTGAACACCATCTCCAACAGCCTGTAACCCTTGTTCAGCATTTGAAGAGCAGGCCTGCCTTGTTTGAAAGACTCTCGATCTTCTTATTTTGTCTTTAGTCTTTTTTTAAATTTATTTTTTATTTAAGAAAGGATAAATTAACAAAACCATAGGGTAGGAGGGGTACAATTCCACACAGTTCCCACCACCCAATCTCCATATCCCATCCCCTCCCCTGATAGCTTTCCCATTCTCTATCCCTCTGGGAACATGGATCCAGGGTCCTTGTGGGTTGCAGAGAGTAGAAGATCTGGCTTCTGTAATTGCTTCCCCGCTGAACATAGGCGTTGACTGGTCGGTCCATACTCCCAGTCTGCCTCTCTCTTTCCCTAGTAGGGTGGGTCTCTGGGGAAGCAGAGCTCCAGGACACATTGGTGGGGTCTTCAGTCCAGGGAAGCCTGGCTGGCATCCTGATGGCATCTGGAACCTGGTGGCTGAAAAGAGAGTTAACATACGAAGCCAAACAAACTGTTGAGCAATCATGGACCCAAAGGTTGGAATAGTGGAGAGGAAGTGTTAGGGGGGTACTCACTGCAAACTCTAGTGTACTTTTGCTTTCAGGTATATATTTTACAGTAGTTTATGGGCACGTGTGAACATATGCTCTCTCTCACAAAACCTGGTCTATATCTAGGTTTTGGGACTTTGTTAGAAAGTGAACCACCTGGGATGGAATTAGAGAATACTATGAAAGGTAAGGTCTCACCCGAGTAATGAAGCTGATGGGTTGTCATTCCACACTTGAAGTCTCTGGACACAGTCTGAGCTGAAGCTGAAGCATGTTGAGGTGGCAATCATTGCGTTGATTAGGTTGCAATTGGCTGATGCAATATTATTTGATATGGATTTGGACAGGCATGCGGGAAACTGGGCCCTATCCTAAGGTTCCAGGACTGGGGGAAATATAGGCTCTATAGTGGAGATGTGAGGTTCCTGCTGTCTTAGGGTTCAAAAAGACAATGGACAGTTATTGTTATCATCACATTATTTGGTAATTGGGTTAACTTTGAAAAGTCCTTTTGTTAGGGTTTGCTGTATAGTACCCAGTATCTTGTATGTAGCTGCACCATTGGTTGCTTCTGATCTACTTGGTCTAGGCTTTTGAGAGAGTCCACATATCAAATACACAGCCTATATATTAAAAAGACTCAGTCTGTGTTTTAAAAACATCGAGACATACAATTAATTTCCCCCCTCATATTAATTAACCAGTGATTTATATGACTACACTTTACTAGGAGTGTACATAAACACCATTCCCACCACCAAAAGACTGTGTCCCATCCCACCCACCCACCCCCACCCCCCACCAGCCCAGGAAGCTGCATGTCTAACCCTCAACACAGGGTTTTTACTTTGGTGCCCTACTTTCAGTTTAGTCAGATCCTGATTTTAGTTTCCCTTTCAGATCTTCTTTCTCAACTTCTGTTGATGAGTGGGATTATCCCATACTTATCTTTATATTTTTGACTTAGCTCACTTAACATAATTCCTTCTAGCTCTGTCCAAGATGGGTCAGCGAAGGTGGGTTCATTGTTCTTGACAGCTGTATAGTATTCCATTGTGTATATATACCACAGCTTTCTCAGCCACTCATCTGTTGTTGGGCACCTGGGTTGCTTCCAGGTTTTAGCTATTAGAAATTGTGCTGCTATGAACATAGGAGTACACACCTCTTTTTGGTTGGGTGTTATGGAGACCTGTATACTGAAAACTATGAGTCGCTACTCAAGGAAATAGAAACTGATACCAAGAAATGGAATGATATCCCATGCTCATGGATTGGAAGAATAAATATCATCAAAATTAATATTCTCCCCAGAGCCATATACAAATTTAATGCAATACCTATCAAAGTTCCACCAAGCTTCTTTAAGAAAATAGAACAAACACTATAATCATTTATCTGGAACCTGAAAACACCTAGAATTGCCAAAATCATCTTGAGGAAAAGAAATAGAAATGGAGGCACCACACTCCCAGATCTCAAACTATATTATAAAGCCATCATCATCAAAACAGCATGGTACTGGAACAAAAATAGACACACAGACCAGTGGAACAGAATTGAAAGCCCAGAAATAAATCCCCGCACCTATGAACATCTAATCTTTGATAAGGGGGCCCAAAGCATTACATGGAAGAAGAAGGCTCTCTTCAATAAATGGTGCTGGGAAAACTGGGTTGAAACATGCAGAAGAATGAAATTGAACCACTTTATCTCACCAGAAACAAAAATCAACTCCAAATGGATCAAAGACCTGGATGTCAGACCAGAAACAATCAAATACTTAGAGGAAAACATTGGTAAAACACTTTCCCACCTACACCTCAAGGACATCTTTGATGAAATAAACCCAATTGTAAGAAAGACTAAAGCAGAAACAAACCAATGGGACTGCATCAAATTGAAAAGCTTCGGCACAGCCAAAGAAACTATTAAACAAGCAAAGAGATCCCTCACATAATGGGAGAAGGTCTTCACATGCCATACATCAGACATGAAACTAATCACCAAAATATATAAAGAGCTCAGCAAACTTAGCAACAAAAAAGCAAATGACCCCATCCAAAAATGGGCAGAGGATATGAACAAAACATTCACCTCAGAGGAGATCCAAAAGGCTAACAAACATATGAAAAACTGCTCTAGGTCACTGATTGTCAGAGAAATGCAAATTAAGACAACACTAAGATACCACCTCACTCCTGTAAGAATGGCATACATCAAAAAGGACAGCAGCAACAAATGCTGGAGAGGCTGTGGGGACAAATGAACCCTTTTGCATTGCTGGTGGGAATGTAAATTGGCCCAGCCTCTGTGGAGAGCAGTCTGGAAAACTCTCACAAGGCCAGACATGGACCTTCCATATGATCCAGTAATTCCTCTCCTGATGTTATACCCCAAGGACTCCATAACATCCAACTAAAAAAGAGGTGTCTTTAGTCTTTTTAAAATAGGAAAACAAACTCTTTATGCTTCATCTGAATGTCACACATTGGTCTTAGAGACAAGAACTAAAAACCACTTCTTTATTTTCTGGTTGTGGTAGATTTTATTTTTCATCACATGAAAAAATGTAAAATGTCTTTAAACACCAAGGCTTTGAAACTGACTAGAATGAAATGATTAAAAGATGGAAATTCGAAGCAGGTTTTAGTAGGAAGAAACAATCAGGCTTGAATCAACTTTCCATTTGTCTGTTTTCTAATGCTCCAGTAAAAATCTAGCTACCTTCTCATGAACTTTGTAAAAACATGAGACATTTACCAATAGAAAGTTGACAAAAATATGTTTTTCATTCCATTTAGGTATTCTACTGCATGTAATATATTTCTTAAGGTGTTCTTGACTACAGCCTCATGGTCAGAACAATGAGTTTTCACTTAAGTCTAACTAAATTAAAATATCAGTATAACTTTCTTGTAAGATAAGTTCTATTCTTTTGAATATCACTAAAAATAAACACATAATATAGGTAATAACAAAAGCATAAGCATATAGTCTAGGTATATCATACATACATGTGTGTAATTGTGTAATAGGTGTCTACAGAAGCATTGATAAATAATTATAATGAACTTAAAGAAAGCCTAAGTAGAATGCTATACTTCTCTATAACTGATTCCTCTGAGAATGATTGTGGTTTTTCCGTAGGTACTTCTTCAGGGTAAGTAAAAAATCAAAAGGGCAATCTTCTGAACCCTACTTCTTTCAAATACACAAATTTTGGTATAGGTCCTTGCTCCTTCCATCCGTCCTTGAGCTTTGCAACACATGCGCTTAACCCACTGCGCTACTGCCCGACTCCCCTGTGAGTTGTGTTTAACAGAGTTTAATTACACTGGAATGGGAATGGGATAGAGCTTAAAAACAAAGAAAAACATTGAGGATGAAGAGAAAATAACGTTACTGAATGTGACTGGACTCTAGAGAAGAAAACTGAAACAAAACTGGGACGATGGTGCTTGAAGAAGAAGAGGGGGACAACTTCCTGTGACATAGAAGAGATGAAGAAATAATGAGGAGGATAATAATGACAAAGAAAATGAGATATAAAAGGATTTCATGTCTTGGAGACTTGATCTTCAGCATAAAGAATGAGAAATTGAAAACAACAAAGAATAATCAATGAAACATAAAAGTGGTTTTTCCAAAACGTCAATAAAATTGATAAATCTCTAACAATACTAACAAAGATATAAAGCTAGAAGGCATAAGTAAGCAATATAAAAAATGTATAGGAATATTACTAAACGTGTGGTGTCCATTAAATGCAAAGGGAATACTCCCAGCAGCTTACACTCAAAAACTGGCAATTTGAAAGAAATAGAGTAATCCTTCAAAAACTGAAAATCTCCCATCCTCAACCCAAATAGTCCTATAACTATTAATAAAATTGAATTTGCAATTTAAGTGCTTCGGTGTAGAAAATCTAGAGTTGGGGAAGACTTAAACCACCACTTGAAAATTCCATCATTGTGATCTAACATATCAAGAGGCTAAAGGCAAAAAAAAAAAAAAAAATTAGGATCACACCACTTGATACAGGAAAGCACATTTTAAAATCCTCTACTTGTTCATGATCAATATTCTCAGCAAAGAGTGAGAGGAAAATTACTCAATTTGATAAAGAATATCTACCAAATCCTAAAATTTCACATCACATGTAACAATGAAAGGGTGAATAATTTTCCTCTTAGAGAAGCAACAAATATGCATATGGCACTTTTGAATAGGAATCTTGGTGCTGAAATAAGGTAAGACAAAGAAATTTAGAAAGCTTATTGGAAAGAAAGAAACAAAATGCAAAATGGCATTATCACCTACACCTACTAAGAAAATTCCAAAGAAGCTAAAAAAATACTTCTTTAACTGTCAGTTCAATATAGTGGCAGTATAAAATATCAACAGGTACAAATCAATTGCATTTTTATGCACTCATAATGAACTTGTGAAATAGAAATTAAGAATGTGAAACCTTTCATAGTTACACCAAAGGGAAATAATGTAGACCTAATGGAAAACTTGTACCGCACTGTATGATAAAAACAATAAAATATTGTCAAAAGATCTACATAAAGACAGATACATACTCAACATAGCAAATGTGAATTTCTGCCAATGTTTTGCAATAACAAGGCAATAATATTTTAAACTTTATATGGCAAGGTTGGATCAATAAGAGGATAATGAGAGTACTTATTCTTCCTGATAGTGAAGCAGCAATAGTTAAGATAGTATGAACTTGGCAAAAGGAGAGCTGTATACATCATTGCACTAGGATAGAGCACCCAGATATAAGACCACACGAATATTCAATGCCTAGCCAAAATAGTTACAAAATGCATTCAATAGAGAAAGGGTATTTTTTTTAACCAAATAGTGCTGTAGCAATCGGGCATTGACTGGCAAAAGGAAAAGGAAAAAATGAATTTAAATGAACCATACATTATAATTTAATAATTCAAAATGCATTGTGGGGAGCTGGGTAGAGTTCACATATTAGCATGGATGAGCAACTGGGTTCAAGTTCCAGATTCTACCTGCAAGAAACAACCCTTCAGCTTCATTACTCGGGTGAGACCTTTCCTTTTATAGTACACTCTAATTTCATCTCAGGTAGTTAGTTCACTTTCTAACAAAGTCCCATAACCTAGATATACACCAGTTTCTGTGAGAGAGAGCTTATGTTCACACGTATCCATAAACTACTGCAAAATATATACCTGAAAGCAGAAGTACACTAGAGTTTGCAGTGAGTACCTCCCTAATACTTCCTCTCCACTATTCCAAGCTTTGGGTCCATGAGTGCTCAACAATTTGTTTGGCTTCGTATGTTAACTCTCTTTTCAGTCACCAGGTTCCAGATGCCATCAGGATGCTGGCCAGACTTCCCTGGATTGAAGACCCCACCAATGTGTCCTGGAGCTCAGCTTCCCCAGAGACACACCCTCCTAGGGAAAGAGAGAGGCAGACTGGGAGTATGGACCGACGAGTCAATGCCCACGTTCAGCGGGAAAGCAATTACAGAAGCCCGACCTTCTACCTTCTGCAACCCTCAATGACCCTGGGTCCATGCTCCCAGAAGGATAGAGAATGGGAAAGCTATCATGGGAGGGAGTGGGTTATGGAGATTGGGTGGTGGGAATTGTGTGGAGTTGTACCCCTCCTACCTTATGGTTTTGTTAATTAATCCTTTCGTAAATAAAAAAAATAAAATAAAAAAAGGAGATGAAGGCAGGTCAAGGTATATTTAAGAAGGGAAAATTGATGGATCTTCCTGGTGATGAAAATGTAACATTTTACTATAATTTTGCAAGATATTACCATTTGGAAAAAATTTCATGAATATTTTCATAATACAAAATGCTATATAGTTATTATGTAATTACATAATACAAAATCTGTATTATGTCATATTGCTACAAGTGAACGTATAATTATTTCAAATCAGAAAGCTTCTTTGCTTAAATTAAGCCCAATTACCTTATTTAAAGAAGAGATAATAGAGAATCAGGGATGAAGCTTGGAGTTAGCAGCTACAGAAGAGGATTTGCAACAGCTCATGTGGAAGGTACTCATTTGTCAACTGGAGGTGAATGAAAGGATCAGCCTGTTTCATCACAAGCCCCATTGAGGTTAGACTTCATACAGCAGGAAAATTGACATAATTAAATGTATTTGAAAAAGCGTAATCCTGAGACACAACTTTCCCGTACTGTATCTATTAAATACGATGCAGATACTCACAGAAACTAATATATTCATTTAGCTCTTCACAAATTAGTGTGCCGTTCCAATGAGGATATTGTGTGTGATACTCCTGGGCTTCTGTGAATACATCAAATGAAAGTCATACTGCAAACATGGTCAAATAAACACAGCATGAGTGTACCAGAGTCAGCATTGTTGTTATACCAAAGGGGGGAGATACAAGTTTCTGCTTAGTTACAGTGTGTGAGTGTATGTTCAAATATATATATATATATATATATATATATATATATATATATATATGCGCATATATATATATATATATATATGGACAAACATTGAGATGTGTGTCGAAGTTTAGACCTGAGTTAAATGCCTTTTTCCAAGATAGAAAAAAAATTTCTTTCATCTTCTTTGTATTTATTTATTTATTTATTATTTATTTATTTTTTATTTAAGGAAGGATTAATTAACAAAACCATAGGGTAGGAGGGGTACAACTCCACACAATTCCCACCATCCAATCTCCATATCCCACCGCCTCCCATGATAGCTTTCCCATTCTCTATCCCTCTGGGAGCATGGACCCAGGGTCATTGTGGGTTGCAGAAGGTAGAAGGTCTGGCTTCTGTAATTGCTTCCCCGCTGAACATGGGCGTTGACTAGTCGGTCCATACTCCCAGTCTGCCTCTCTCTTTCCCTAGTAGGGTGGGTCTCTGGGGAAGCTGAGCTCCAGGACACATTGGTGGGGTCATCAGTCCAGGGAAGTCTGGTCGGCATCATGCTGGCATCCGGAACCTGGTGGCTGAAAAGAGAGTTAACATACAAAGCCAAACAAATTGTTTAAACAATCATGGACCTAAAGGCTGGGATAGTGCAGACGAAGTGTTGGGGGGGGGGGTACTCTCTGCAGACTTTGTGTACTTCTGCTTTCACGTATATATTTTTCCCTGGTTTATGGGCACATGTGAACATATGCTCTATCTTACAGGACCTGACCTGGTCTGTATATAGGTTTGGGGATTTTATTTGGGAGTGGACCACCTGGAATGGAATTAGAGAATACTATGAAAGGAAAGGTCTCACCTGAGTGATGAAGCTGAAGGGTTGTCATTCCACTCCTGAAGTCTCTGGACACAGTCTGAAGTGAAGCATGCTGGGGTGGTACTCATTGCATTGATTAGGTTGCGATTGGCAGATGCAATATTACTTGATTTGAATTGAGAGCAGCATGCAGGAAGGTGGGCCCCACCCTAAGGTTCTAGGACTGGGGGAAATATAGGCTCTATAGTGGAAATGTGAGGTTCCTGCTCTCTTAGGGTTCAAGAAGACAATAAATAGTTGTTTTTATCATCTCATTATTTTGTAATTGGGTTAACTTTGAAAAGTCCCTTTGCTAGGGTTTGCTGTATAATACCCAGCATCTTGTATATAGCTGTGCTACTGGTTGCTTCTGTTCTCCCTGGGCTAGGCTTTTGAGACAGTCAACATATCAAAGACTCAGTCTATGTATTAAGAAGACTTAGTCTGTGTTTTTAAAAGTTCTAGACATATGGTCAATTTTTCCCCTCTCATATTAATTAAATAGTGGTTTATAGGACTAAATTTTAATAGGCGTGTACATAAACACCATTCCCACCACCAAAAGACTGTGTCCTGTCCGACCCCCCCCACCCCCGCCCCCACTCCCCTGCCGCCCAGGGAAACCTAATGTCTACCCTCCCTCTCACCACAGGGTTTTTACATTGGTGTCCTACTCGATTTAATCAGATCTTGCTTTTAGTTTCCCTTTCTGTTCTTCTTTCTCAACTTCTGTTGATAAGTGGGATCATCCCATACTCATCTTTATCTTTCTGACTTAGCTCACTTAACATATTTCCTTCTAGCTCCATCCAAGATGGGTCAGAGAAGGTGGGTTCATTGTTCTTAATAGCTTCATAGTATTCCATTGTGTATATGTACCACAGCTTTTTCAGCCACTCATCTGCTTTTGGGCACCTGGGTTGCTTCCAGGTTTTAGCTATTATGAATTGTGCTGCTATGAACATAGATGTACACATATATTTTTGGTTGGGCATTATGGAATCCTTGGGGTATATCCCCAGGAGAGAAATTACTGGGTCATATGGAAGATGTATGTCTAGCCTTGTGAGAGTTCTCCAGACTGCTATCCAGAGAGGCAGGACCAATTTACATTCCCACCGGCAATGCAAAAGGGTTCCTCTGTCCCCACAGCCTCTCCAGCATTTGTTGCTGCTGTCCTTTTTGATGAATGCCATTCTCACAAGAGTGAGGTAGTATCTCAATGTTGTCTTTATTTTCATTTCTCTGACAATCCGTGACCTGGAGCAGTTCTTCATATGTTTGTTAGCCTTTTGGATCTCCTCTGAAGTGAATGTCTAGTTCATACCCTCTGCCCATTTTTGGATGGGGTCATTTGCTTTTATGGTGCTAAGTTTTCTGAGCTCTTTGTAGATTTTGGTGATTAGTCTCTTGTCCGATGTATGGCATGTGAAGATCTTCTCCCATTCTGTGAGGGATCTCTTTGTTTGTGTGATAGTTTCTTTGGCTGTGCAGAAGCTTTTCAATTTGATGTAGTCCCGTTGGTTTGTTTCTGCTTTAGTCTTCCTTGCAATTGGTTTTGTTTCATCAAAGATGTCCCTGAGGTTTAGGTGGGAAAGTGTTCCACCAATGTTTTCCTCTAAGTATTTGATAGTGTCTGGTCTAACATCCAGGCCTTTGATCCATTTGGAGTTGATTTTTTTTTCTGGTGAGATAAGGTGATTCAATTTCATTCTTCTGCATGTTACAATCCAGTTTTCCCAGCACCATTTATTGAAGAGAGCCTCCTTCTTCCATTTAATGCTTTGGGCCCCCTTATCAAAGATTAGATGTCCATAGGTGTAGGGGTTTATTTCTGGGCTTTCAATTCTGTTCCACTGGTCTGTGTGTCTATTTTTGTTCCAGTACCATGCTGTTTTGATGATGATGGCCTTATGCTTAGTTACAGTGTGTGAATGTATGTTCAAAAAAATATATATGGACAAATTTTGAGTTATGTGTCGAAGTTTAGACCTGAGTTAAACACCTTTTTCCAAGATAGAAAATTGTTTTCTTTCATTTTCTTTGTATTTATTTATTTTATTTAATTTATAAAAAGGAAATGCTAACTAAACCATAGGATAAAGAGGAGGACAACTTCCCACAATTCCCACCACCAGAACTCCATATCTTATTCCATCCCCTGATAGCTTTCCTATTCTTTAACCCTCTGGGAGTATGGACCCAAGGTTATTGTGGGATGCAGAAAGTGGAAAGTCTGGCTTCTGTAATTGCTTCCCTGCTGAACATGGGCATTGACAGGTCAATCCATACTCCCAGCCTGCCTCTCTCTTTCCCTAGTGGGGAAGGGCTCTGGGGAAGTGGAGCTCCAGGACACATTGGTAGGGTTGTCTGTCCAGGGAAGTCTGGTTGGCATCATTCTAGCATCTGGAACCTGGTGGCTGAAAAGAGATTTAATATATAAAGCCAAACAAATTGAACCTAAAGGCTGGAATAGTGCAGATGAAGATGAGCATCAGGATTTCTAATAACTTAAATATCCCAGGTTTCAAACCAAGGACAATTTCAGCTAAGAGAATCAAGAAATAATAAGAGACTTTGAAGTGCTAAGAAAACTTGTATCTTTTGGGAGTACAAGCATTCCTGACCAGTATAAGCACATAAGGAATAATTAATTGTTTTTCACATTTTTACACTAAAAAGCATAGGTATTTCTGGCTGACCTACTTTCCTCAAAGATTCCAGAAATCTGTTTAATTTTGGCAATTCAAAGCCAATGGCATATTTATCTTTGCCATTGGAGTTACTTAAAGATCATAGGGCTTACAGATCAGAGCACAAACCTCCATTTAGACAGCTCTGCATGGTTTACTTTAGTCAACTTCAGAATGCCAGTTATTTTAAAAGATATCCAGTGGCACATCTCTTTAAGGGAGGATGGAATCTAGGCTTATTCCTTCCTTCCTTCCTTCCTTTTTCCCTCCCTCCATTGACACTAGGGCTATCATTGGAGCTCAGGGCCAGCTCTATAAATATACCACTCCTGGTGGCCATTTTTTCCTTTTTCTTTTTATTTTGATAGGACAGGGAGAAATTGAGCAGTGAAGCAAGACTGCAGGTGTCTATATCTCTCTTTATCTATCTTCTCTTCCCCTTTCAATTTCTCTCTGTCCAAAAGAAAGAAAGAGAGAAAGAAAGAAAATTTAATAAATGGTCACAGGATCAGGGCATTTGTAGCACAGACACTGAGCCCCAGTGATAACCTTGGAGGCATAAATAAATAAATAAATAAATAAATATAAAAATGCTATATTAGATGCTAATGATGTGACAAATAGACAGAAAAAAATAAAATGTGATCTTCAGTTTTTTAAAAACAGGGCCAGTCAGTGGCATATGTATGTGGTTGAATGCCCATGATATAACATGCAAGAGCCTGGGTTCAAGCCCCAAGTCTCTACTTGCAGGAGAAGAGCTTCCCAAAATGTTGTAAGTGTCTCACTCTTTTTTTCTTATTATTTTATTTTATTTATAAAAGGGAAACACTGTCAAAAACCATAGGATAAGAGGTGGACAACTCCACACAATGCCCACCACCATAATTTTGTTTTTGTTTTTCTTTTTTTTTTATGTTTCATTTATTTATTTATATATTTATAAAAAGGAAACATTGACAAAACCATAGGATAAGAGGGGTACAATTCCACACAGTTCCCACCACCAGAACTCCATATCCCATCCCATCCCCTGATAGCTTTCTTATTCTTTAGCCATCTGGGAGTATGGACCCAAGGTCATTGTGGGATGCAGAAGGTGGAAAGTCTGGCTTCTGTAATTGCTTCCATGCTGAATATGGGTGTTGACAGGTCGATCCATACTCCCAGCCTGCCTTTCTCTTTCTCTAGTAGGGTGAGGCTCTGGGGAAGTGGAGCTGCAGGACACATTGGTGGGGTTGTCTGTCCAGGGAAGTCTGGTTGGTAACCTACTATCATCTGAAATTTCCACCACCAGAATTTTGTATTCCATCCACTGAACATGGGCTTTGACAGGTTGATACATACTCCCAGCGTGACTCTCTCTTTCTCTAGTGGGGAGGGGCTCTGGGGAAGTGGAGGTCTAGGACACATTGGTGGGGTTGTCTGTCCAGGGAAATCTGGTTGGCATCATGCTAGCATCTGGAACCTAGTAGCTGAAAAAAGAGTTAACATACAAAGCCAAATAAATTGTTTACTAATCATGAACCTAAAGGCTGGAATAGTGCAGATGAAGAGTTGGGGGAGGGTGTCTCCATTTTGTAGATAGCTAGTAGGCATATTTTAGTTCTATTCCAAAGAGCCTATGGCTATACTAGGTTTTGTTGTTGTTGTTGTTTGTTTGTTTTTCCCTGAGCCTGAAATCTGATATGCAGGTGGATCCAAGTTATTATCTGGGGA
This sequence comes from Erinaceus europaeus, assembly GCF_950295315.1. Classification (NCBI taxonomy): domain Eukaryota; kingdom Metazoa; phylum Chordata; class Mammalia; order Eulipotyphla; family Erinaceidae; genus Erinaceus; species Erinaceus europaeus. The sequence goes on from NC_080172.1 coordinate 97,121,873, forward strand.
GATGATGCCATGGCTGGGACAAGGAACAGAAAGCTGGGTCAGGGAAGAGAGTAGCTCCCAAATATGGGAAAGGGGTATAAATATTGTTGACTGTAAACCCCACTGATTTGATGGGCCCATATTCAGGAGCCTATGTGAACTCTGCATCCATGTAGATCTGAGCTCACATTCTGTGGTCATGAGTAGGAACATTCCAAGCTGCCCGAATATCAGGACCCATCTTCTTCAGGTGTAGGATAGAGAATGTTGTCCATCCTCCCTTCTGAGGATGGAACATTCTCTACCATTGTTGAACCAAGTTGAGGGCAAGGTCCTATGGGGGCCCAAAAAGGGGTCTATTTTGTTGTTCTTTTTAGAGAAGACTGGTAACAATGGAGAGAGAGATTTATTTGAGGTCTAGGCCCATGATGTCTGTTTGGGAATCTCAGGACTCCCCGATTAGGGCCCCAGCTGATGGAATGGCCTGATAGTGACTAAAGAGTCAGCATTAAAGTTTGCCAGTCTCTTTCCCTTATTCAGCTTTTGCAGTCCTTGCTTTGAAAAGGTTAGCTTGAAAGTGAGTTATGGAAGTGTAATAGGAAGTAGGTGAGGAGGGTATCTAAGTCTAAGTAGACACATTTCATTATGGGCTTTATTCTGACTCACTGAAGACTATTGTTTATTTTGTTTTCAGGTATATATTTTTCCCTAATTTATGGATACATGTGAACTTATGCTCTATCTCATGGGACCCCGTCTATATCTAGGTTTTGGGACTTTGTTAAGAACTGAACTACCTGGAATGTAATTAGAGAATCCTTTGAAAAGAAAGGTCTCATCCAAATAATGAGGCCAGAGGGTTGACATTCCATGCCTGACATCTCTGGACACAGTCTGAAGTGAAGCATGCTGAGGTGGTACTCCTTGTGTTGATTAGGTTGGGATCTGCAGATGCAATATCATTTGGTATGAACTGAGAGAATCATGCAGAAAAGGGAGCCCCATCCTAGAGGTTCCAGGACTGAAGAAAATATAGGCTCTATAGTACAAGTGGGAGGTTCCTGCTGTCTTAGTGTTTAAGAAGGGAATGGATAGTTATTGCTATAGTCACATAATTTGGCAATTGGGTTAACTTTGAAATATCCCTTTGTTAGGATTTGCTGTGTCATACACATCACCATAATTTGTGTTCTTTGAAATTATTTATATATAGCTTTGCCACAGATTGCTTCTGTTCTTCCTAGTCTAAGCTTTTAAGAGAGTCAGCATATCAAAGACTCAGCATATAGTCTGTGCATTAAAAAGTTTGAGACATTCAATCAATTTTTCCTCTCTCATATTGGTTAAATAGTGATTAATATGACTACAAATTAATAGGAGTATATATAAACACCATTGCCACCACCAAAAGACTGTGTCCCATCCCATCATCCCCTGGTTTCCCACCCTGTGAAACTGAACATCCACCCTCATCCTCAACCCAGTGTTTTTACTTTGGTGCCCTATTCCAAACTCAGTGAAATCCTGCTTTGAGTTTCCCTCTCTGTTCTTCTTTCTCAACTTCTGTTGATGAGTGGGATCATCCCATACTTATCTGATTTAGCTCACTTAAAATAATTCCTTCTAGCTCCATCCAAGATGGGTCAGAGAAGGTGGGTTCATTCTTCTTAATACCTGTGTAGTATTCCATTGTGTGTATATATATATATGGGTCAGAGAAGGTGGGTTCATTCTTCTTAATACCTGTGTAGTATTCCATTGTGTATATATATATATGGGTCAGAGAAGGTGGGTTCATTCTTCTTAATACCTGTGTAGTATTCCATTGTATATATATATATATATATATATATACCACAGCTTTCTTGCCACTCATCTGTTGTTGGGCACCCGTAGGTGTCTTTCTTTCTCCTCCTCTCTATCTCTGCCTTTCCTCTTAATTTCTTTCATGTTGAAACAGTTTTTCAAACGGCCAGTGCTGGGCTAGCTTCGTGGGCAGGACATAGACGACCAGGGACTCATGGCTGAGCTGGGAACGCAGTTCAATCTTTATTGATGAGCGGGAATTCAGTGCAATCAATCTAATCTCTATTCATTAGAAAATCTTGTCCTTTATATCTCCTGAGGCAGAAGTGTCAGGTCGGAAGAGGAAGTACATAGGGTGGATGGAGGTGGGGAGAAGGAAAAAGCGCGCCCACTCAGAAGTATCAAGCTTGCATCTAACCAGTGAGGATTAAACCAATGGCCTATAAGTTCTCAGGTAAAGCAGTGATTATGTAAATAGACCACAGTGTTAAGCAATGCAAGCAAACCTAATGTGATGATCAAAACAGAAGGAGTCTTAGAAGCAAAATTAAAAGCAGACCAACAGGCCAGGCTAAATCAAGACAAAGGGAATGCCACTGCCTTATACCGGAATGTATGCAAAGGCATGTATAACTATATGTGTAATTATAAGAACCAAATGCTTGTAATCTATTTATGTACTCCTTGCTTGCTGTACACTAATGAAATTGTGCCAAGTAACTTAGAGACCTGTCCTATAATTATAAATACGCTAAAGAATAAAGGTTGGGGGCTGGTGTTCTTCTTAGAGAGATCCAACACCAAGCCCGTGGACATAAATAAAGTTTCTCCTTTTCCAAATATTTGGTTCTCTGGTCTCTTTTGCTGCTTCAATGTCTCTATCCAACAAATAATTAAAAAAAATAAAGTGATAAAAAGACAATGGGTGAGTAAGCACACACTTATTTAAAAAAAATTTTTTTTAAATAAAAACAGTAGAGATTGAAAGTGAATCAAGACTATATTTTTCTTTATCATGGATAGAGAAAGGGAATTGAATTAGCAAAGGCCTAGTCGTGTTGTCTTAGTGAAATGAATGCTAAGAAAATACAGAATTTGGGGGAATAAATAGAGGGCAACCAAGATTAAATGTTTATGTTTAGACATGATTTAAATTGAGTCATCAAGATTTTTTTCCTTTGAAATTCTCCCATTTATTTTAATGGGATGTGAGATATTTTCTTTAACTGTAGAATCCCTCATGATCTCCCTCACATTTTGTTACTCTTGTCAACAATAAAATGTGTCTATTCTCTTTAGACTTGTACAATAAGTGGCATCATTGTGCTATTCAAGCATTTAAATTTGATTGATGAGTGTATCTATAAAGGTTGTTTGTAAATCTGTTAAAGTCATTTATTTGTGATTCCAGTATAATTGTGTGTGTCAATATTAATGCTGCTTTCCAGGAGATTAACCATATGCTGTAGGGTCCAATTTGGGGTTCAAAGTGGAAAGCATTATTCTTCTCCATGTGTGATTTATTGGAGGAAACTCAAGCTTGATAGGGACAATCTGGGAGCAAACATTTGGAAGGCAGCCCCCAAATAGAATTCATATTACTTTGCTGTTATTCAGCAATTTTATTGTGAGATTTCTGGCATGAACCAGAGTGAAATATAGTCTCACATTTTACTACCAACTCAGCTGTTTCTGTCTTTTCCACAACAAAAACAAGGAACAGAACATAAAAGTCAACAGCTTTATCCTAATCTGAATTGTTTTGAATACTATACTTTGTATTTTCATCCCTCATTGGTTCTTAACCTGATGTTATGTGTTATAACCATTTCATTATAGTGTGTTACACTAAACCCATGTTTTTGCAAGTGTGACTCTTAAAAAAAGGAAATGTTTGTGACCACTTTTTTATGTCAACTGTGTCACATCAAGGCTTTAATATATTTCAGTTCTGCAGGAGTGTTTTTCTAGTTCTTGCTTTTATTCAATTTCATACCAATAAATGCAACACGTTGATTCCATTGCCTTACATAGGTTTAAGAATCATTATGAACCATAGAGAGTTTTGCTTGCAATTGTCATGGCATTTCACCTAAACCAAATGGGTAGCTTTGTAACAACTTATTTACACTTTATATAATCTCCTTGACTTGTGTGTAAATGAAACCTTCAACTTGTTTCTAATACAGCATAGTAGAGGTGATTTTTTGTTCATGCTTATGATGATGACTTTGAGGAAGTTATGGTCTTATCAAGAGATGACAATGCTGAAGGAAACTGCTGAAAACTTCTACAAGCTGATATCACTCAGTGTCTGCTCATATCATAGTCATCCAGAAACCACAAGAAAACTAAATTTTACAGCACGCAGACTGAATATAGGAGTGGGTCCCCCCACCACCACCACCAAGTTGAACTTCTCATAGGACCACAGTCCCTTCAAGAATCTTGATTGCAGTCTGGTGAGACTCTAAACTGAGGACAAAGTCATACCCAGACTCCTGAACCGCACAAATTAAGATAATATATGTCCCTGTTAAACTATTAATTTGTAATTATCTTGCTATTGATAAAAAATAAATAAATATAGCCATGTGTCACTGAAAAACTGGGGTATGTTCTGAGAAATGCATCCCTGAAAATTTTGTCATTGTTCACATGTCATAGAGTATAGCTACATAAACCTAGTTACTGTTGCCTACTATACATGTTGTCTATATGCTGTAGCCCTTTAGGACCACAGTCATGCAAATCATCTGTGGTTGACTGAAACAGCAACAGATAAAACAAGAACCTACACTGGTACTTGGACTTATCCTAGTTTACCTCTAGATACATTTTATTTTGTTTTTAATTATCTTAATTTACTTATTGGATAAAGACAGCCAGAAATTGAGAAGAAAGGGATGACAGAGGGAGAAAGACAGAGACCTGCAACCCTGCTCCACCACTCGAAAATTTTTTCGCCCTGCAGGTGGAGACTAGGGGATCATATCCTGGTCCTTGCACATTATAACACTCAACCAGGTGCACCACCACCTGGCCCCTCTGGATACATTTTATGTGTAAACAAAAATATACATGTTAATGCAATTGGCACTCATTACTTTCTCACATTTTAGCAGCTTCTGCCATCTTAGTAAATCTGTGATATCTAATAATAAAATTAGTTTTTATATTTATAACACTTGATAGCATTTTTAGTGTCTACATGTAACAGAGTTTTGGTTAATAGATGGTGATACTGTAACATGTACACTCAACCAGGTGTGCCACCACCCGGTCCCTGATGGTGATGTTGTTTCCCATGTTGATTAACATGATTCTGTGATTGGGAGTGTGTTAGGTACATAGATCTAGGATTCGAAAAAGACATATGGGCAATAGAGAGATTTTTCTCAAATAATTAGCATCTTATAGATGTCAGTCAGAACTACTAAAGTGAATTAAGTCACCGTATCCTTTTTAGAATGTAAGGAAGACTAAGAAGAAGAGTCAGGAAAGAAAGAAACACGTATAAGAGGCACATAGGAAAACACCAAGTTAGGAAGGTAAGCAGTGATTAGAAAAATATAATGTCTGAGATAGCTAGTTTCAGGATTAATAAAAAACAAAATACCTCCCCCTCCCCAAAAAAAAACCCACCAAATCCAGGCTTACTAGATCTAAGATTTAGGAAGTCAGTGCTGACTTTAATAAGGTAAAAATGGAAATTAGACGTTAATGAATAATTAGTTAACTGGGAAGGAGAAAGTTAAGGTATAAATTCACTTGAGTCATTGAATCAAGAAAATCTGGGAGTGGGTGCAGGCGGTGGCTCACCTGGCTAAGTGCACTTACTACAGTGCCAAGGACTCTGGTTCAAGCCCCTCATCCACACCTGCTTCACAAGTGGATGAGGGGTTTGAACAAGTGGAGAAGCAGGGATGCAGGTGTCTTTCTGTCTCTCTATCTTTCCCTCCCCTCTCAATTTCTCTATCCAATGAAAAACTAAGTAAACATTTTTAAAAATCAAGGATTTTTAAAAGAAAAGAAATTTTATTCTTCAATGACAGAAGATATTTTTTGTTTTTGACCTTGAAACCTTTCTAGAAGAAGATTTTAAGTTGGAGAAAGATGATCCTTGTTAAAGTGAAGAGAGGGAGAGACATCACAGTGCTATGTGGTACCAGGCTAGATATGTGGCAAGAATGTGGCAAGAATGGCAAGTCACACGCTCTGCCCAGTGATCTCTCTCTCTCTCTCTTTCTGGCCCACATCTCATTTCCTAAATAGAATCTTTAAATCTCTTTTCTACAATCTCTCATATTTAGATCATATGATTATTTCCAGAACCAACACTCAGACCATCTGAAATTAGTGAATGGGTTTATTCTTTCATTTCACATAATGATAAACGATATGTTGAATGTCGAGTGTAGCTAGCTGTGAGCTCCAGATAAGAAATCCGGATTTTAAGGAGGCAGCATTCTTATGTGTCTGCCACAGTGAAGGAGAGGGAGAGTGAAACTGAAAAGCAACAAAATACAGAGAAAATAAAAAGGATAGAGCATATGCTGGCAAGCATGAGGAAAATAAAGATATGATAGATAATGACTGGTAAAAGACAGGCTTTAGCTATCAGAAGATTATCAGATTATATAACCAGACAGCTAGACAATCTTTGATTACGTTGAAGAGAATATAAATGGTTTCAGACATGCTGTGTCCATATATATATATATTTGGAGAGCTAAATCTAAATCAGGAGCAATAATTCTCTTCTGTAAGTGTCAGAAGCCCAGAGATAAGCCCCTGGCATCAGTGGCTAGTACAACAAGTACACCCTTGCCTTAGGGAAAAACAATGAGTCAGAAAAGAGCGGGAGCTTTAACAGATGAAGGAAATTATTTTTAAAAAACTTGGCTTTTTTGTCAGTAAATTGTATTTTCAGTGTATTAGTATATTCCTTTCAGGTTCTCTACTGCTACTACTCTTCAGTCTTACATTTCAATCAACTGATTGTAGGGGCCAGGTAGTGGTGCACCTGGTTGACTGCAAGGGCTGCCATGCACAAGGATCCAGGTTCAAGCACCCCACCCCACACCTGCAGGGGGGAAGCTTCACAAGTGGTGAAGCAGGTCTACAGGTGTCATCTCTCTGTATCTCTCCTTCTCTCTTCCCCTTCCTCTCAATTCCTCAGTCTCCATCAAATAAATATTTTTTTAAACTGATTCATTGTGTAATACTCATAGCATATAACCAAGTGATTTTTGGATGGCCTCAACCTTTCACCTTTCTTTTCATCTGTTTAGGCTTTGGATTCTGAACTTACTCTAACTACATTCAGACTTTGGAAAACGAAAGTTTCTGAGGTTACATTTGAAAGATTGTTGAATGACATGTTCCCTTTGGCCACACAGAATTTCAAGAGAGGAATAAAAAAGAATATGGCTTTAGTTCAAACTCCAGCAGGTTTTTTTTTTTTTTTTTTCCACCTCAGAAACGGAGTCTGGCTGTGGCTTGCCCCAGGAAATGTAAACAGAATCTTACCTGTAATTAACCCACGGCTTCTCTGGTTCTCAATGCAAATGGAGTTGTAATTGTATTTCCTTTAGTAGAGTAGAAAGCCTGTGTTTCAGAGGGGAGCTGGCAGAAGAACAGAGGACAAACTATCTGTCCAACTGTCACAGTTCCCTCCTATCTCCTTCCAGAAAACGTGAATGATAATAAAATTGGATTCACATTTGATGTAAGATATATGGTAATTACTATAGTAATATTATCACCCGGATTCTGCAGTGGCTTTGTCAGTGAGATGCAGTTTCATATATTGTCTGTGATAAAAATCCCAGGATTTTTTTCTTTTTCTTTTTTTTTTTTGTTATTGATACCAATGCCTTTTTAAAATGGTATAGGTGTTTTGTGACAGCTGTGAGGTTCCTGCTTCATATACAAGTAACTGGGTTGAGAATGAGGCCTGAATGCTAAAACCTGATATGTAAGAAGTGGAGGAAGCCCAGAGAATACTGTGAATATTTTGGTAGTTATTAACAAGCTAAATGGGAAGTCTTTGCAAGTCAGTTCTTCTGAAGCAATCCTGAAGGAAGAAAAACAATATAGTCCCTTTAGAAGGACTCTCTGTAGTATTCAATCATAATTTTGAAACTTTACACTAATCAATCTCATTATGAATCTGTAGGTAATACTGAAAATTTACAAATTAAACTATAGTTAGTTTCATTTCACTCTGTTATTGGTTCATAATTCATATTTTATTTTGCTTAATTGTTGACTTAATAGAAACTATTTCAGTCTAATAAGTATGGTGACATGTAGTAAACAAAGTTATTTCTTTATCATAGGGAAAATGGATCTACAGTGTGCTATCCTGAGCTAGCTGTATATATTCAATTGTATAGCTTCTTCTAGGGAATCAACTATTAAAGGGCCTAACAACTTCTTAAAATGGACTACTCTAAATCCTCTGTTGGAAATAGGTGAGAAATTTAAAGATAGTTTGCCGTCCCAGTTCGGGGTGCCAGATGCAGGGCTTCTGGGGCAGCAGAGAGACGACCAGGGACTCATGGCTGAGCTGGGAACAGTTCAATCTTTATTGACAAGTGGGGATGCAGTTCAACAATCTAATTCATTAGATTCTAATTCACTAGAATCTAATTCTAATTCATTAGAAAATACTGTCCTTTATATCTCCTGAGGCGGAAGTGTCAAGAAGAGGAAGTATGTAGGATAGGGGGTGGGGAGAAGGAAAAAGCGCAGGAACCAATGGGGATTAAACCAATGAAAACAATGATTATGTAAATAGACCACAACATCAAGCAATGCAACAGAAGGGGTCTTGGAAGCAGAATTTAGAAGCAGACCAACAATAGTTAAAGCAGGGCCTCAGTCTTGCCTGGGCTACCAGGTTCCAGATGCTACCATAATGCCAACCAGACTTCCCTGGACAGATAGCCCCACCAATGTGTCCTGGGGTTCCGCTTCCCCAGAACTCCGCCCCACTAGGGAAAGAAAGAGGCAGGCTGGAAGTATGGATTGACCTATCAATGCCCATGTCCAGCGGGGAAGAAATTACAGAAGCCAGACCTTCCGCCTTATGCACCTCATAATGACCCTGGTTCCATACTTCCAGAGGGTTAAAGAATAGGAAAGCTATCTGGGAGGGGATAGGATATGGAGTTCTGGTGGTGGGAACTGTGTGGAGTTGTACCCCTCTTATTCTATGGTTTTTGTCAGTGTTGCCTTTTTATAAATAAATTAAAATTTAAAAAGATAGTTATTTTATTGCTCGTAAATAAAAGAGGAGGAATTAAATGTCCAAATTTGATAAAAAAATTAAATTATGGGGCTGTTCTCTTTAATATCATCTCTTGTGTAGATTTACTTTTTTTTTTTAATCTTACCAAAGACTCTTTAAACAGTGGACATTATTTTGGAATAATTATTCAGGCACAGACAAAACATTATAAGTAATATATTTAATGAATATGGTATTCCATATTGGATTGAACAAATATGTACAGTTATAGGTATAGATTATCAAGTCTACTGTACTGTGAAATGCTAAATAGCTAGAAGTAATGTTAATAATCTGAAAAGTGTAAATGCGGAAATCTGAACAAAAGTACAGGACACCTGGAATGCTGGAAAATAGAGTTTAATTCAAGTGGCAGCATATCCAGATCATGCTAAACATTTCTGGGCACTGGTGTTCAGAAATTACCCTTTTATACAAAAAGAAAGGTTGACAAAAAAAAAAATTCACATTATGTATACAAGGACTAAGAGATGGGCAGAGGTCATGAAGGTCAAAGTTGTCAGGACTTTTACAACTATCAGGATCTGTCTGGTATTAAATTTGCCAGGGCTTTTACAAACACCTGGAGGAATAAGGGGTTGAGTTTAGGATTTATAGAGAGACTGGAAAAAGCAGTTGCCATTAATTTCTTTCTTTTTTTTTTTTATTTAAGAAAGGATAAATTTAAAAAAACATAGGGTAGGAGGGGTACAACTCCACACAATTCTCACCACCCAATCTCCACATCCCATCCCCTTCCCTGATAGCTTTCCCATTCTCTATCCCTCTGGGAGCATGGACCCAGGGTCATTGTGGGTTGTAGAAGGTGGAAGGTCTGGCTTCTGTAATTGCTTCCCCGCTGAACACGGGCATTGACTAGTTGGTCCATACTCCCAGTCTGCCTCTCTCTTTCCCAAGAAGGGTGGGTCTCTGGGGAAGCTGAGCTCCAGGACACATTGGTGGGGTCTTCAGTCCAGGGAAGCCTGGCAGGCATCCTGCTGGCATCTGGAACCTGGTGGCTGAAAAGAGAGTTAATATACGAAGCCAAACAAATTGTTGAACAATCATGGACCCAAAGGTTCTTTATCTCTACTCTATTTTTTAACCCAAATTAAGTTATAGTCACCTCCTTGGTGTCACTGCTAGGACCCCTTATTGACTTGCCTACTAAAGGCAGAAAATCCTACCGTTTCCAGAGGATGTGGTCAGAGCTCAAGCCACTAGCAGCTTCTCAGTCCATCTTCCAGGAACCCCCCCCACCATTAATTTCTATACACTACTTCAAAGTATATGGTTGTTGATTTATTTGTTATTATGGTTTTACTTCATTTTATCATAAAGGAGACATTGCCTAGATATAAATCAAATTGTAAGTTTTGCATAAAAGCTAGAGACTTCTGGCCTTAATATGTATATCAAGGTATTTAGAAGATGGTAGCTCAAATAATTTTGTTATAATTTAATCTAAAATGATAATAACCCCAACTATTATCATTATTATTAAATGCCTGAAATATTCAGACATATTCTAGCCCCTGGGAAATAAAGCAGTAAAGTTCTACTCTTAATGAGCTCACAATTATTAACAATTATTAAGTATGGATTTTCTGCGAAATCTTATGTGTAATATCTCTGGTATGATTGATAATGTCTCTTTGATTTGTTGCACTTACTTATTTCTGGGTGATGATTTGGTAGTAAGAGAAAGAGCCAGAAACTAAGTCCTGTTTTACTCCCCAATTAAAATTTTCTATTTTTAAAATTTTTATTATCATTATTTATGTGATAAAGACAGCCATACAACGAGAGGCAAGGGGGACACAGAGTGGAAGAGAGACAGAGAGAGGCTCCTGCAGCCCTGCTTCACCACTTGTGAAGTGTCCCTTTTTCAGATGGGGACAGGGACCTGAACCCAGGATCATTGTGCATGGTAACATGGACCCTCAACCAGGTGCACTACTGCACCTGTAAAATTTCCTTTAAAGTAACAGAAAGGTTATCTTCTGCAAAGATTAAAAAAAAAAAATTCCACGACTTTTCAGGAAGAAAAATAGCACACAGTAAGAACACGTTTAGTTGGATTAAAAATCGGCACCTATTCGCCCCCCCCCTTCATATATATAGTAACTAAATGCTGCTCAACCTGGGTCTTTGGAGCCTCAGGCATGAGAATTTCTTTGCATAATGATTATGTTATTTATCCCCATCCACATTGTCTCACTTTCTTTTGTAATTTGTTCTTTGACTATTTTTGAAGCTTTCAGTATTTTTACAGTATTTTACATGACGCCTTTGTCATATGTATTATAAATACTGTCCTGCCTATAACTATTATGTTGTTACTACACAGTTCTTTGAAATAAATGTCCGGTTGATTGCCTTTTATTTGAAGCACAAATCTATCATCAGTTTGAAGAAAAAACAATGTTGGGTCTAACTTGGGCATTAAAACTAAAATACAGTAAAGACACTCACCAAAAGTAATGACTTGTTTCTTTTTGTGAATGAGCTTTTCTCTTGGAGAAAAGATCACAGTCAAGTTCAACTGACAACTATTCTTTCCTTGTGACATTATGTGCATGTATTTATGAGGAGGATTTTTTTCTAGTGAGCTGGAAGGTGGTATAGCTGATAGAGTGTCTGACTTAAAAGCATGAAATCCTAAAGTTGACCCCCGGAATTACATATGCCAGATGCTGTGGAACTATCTCTAACTCTCTCTCTTTCCTTCTCTCTCTCCCTCCCCATCTCTCATTAATAAGTAAAGACATTTAAAATATTCAAAAGAAACTTTTTTATTCTTTCCAAAGGAGTATTCCCCTTTGGACTCCAACTTCTAATTTAGATAGTATAATTGTAAGTTAATTAAATAAAATTTGTGAGGTTGTCCAAATGGAATAAAGCTGGAAGATTTATTTTCAATTATAACCACTTATCTTTAACTTGCAGTAATTGTTGAACTATTAGTAATGAATCTTTAGTACTGAAGATTTTCCCTGACCCATAACAGAAAGTATGTTTATATAGTAAAAAATATAACATTGGATTTAGCACCAGAAGATGTGGATTTTCACCTAAAAATACTGGCATGAATTGGATGATTATAAATTCCTTTTAAGAATTTTCATGGGAGTCGGGCTGTAGCGCAGCGGGTTAAGCGCAGGTGGCGCAAATCAAGGTCCAGCATAAGGATCCCGGTTCGAACCCCGGCTCCCCACCTGCAGGGGAGTTGCTTCACAGGCGGTGAAGCAGGTCTGCAGGTGTCTATCTTTCTCTCCTCCTCTCTGTCTTCCTCTCCTCTCTCCATTTCTCTCTGTCCTATCCAACAACGACAACAACAATAATAACTACAACAATAAAACAACAAGGGCAACAAAAGGGAATAAATAAATAAAATAAAATAAAGAATTTTCATTATCAGGACATAGGAAAAGACATTATCACTTTTAACAAGTATTACTTTTCTGCCCTGCTTTTTTTCCCCCCATCTTAGATGATCAGAGAAGTTCAAGAATTTAATTGTACATGTTGAGATTTAGAGATTAGGTATCTTAGCTATATGGGTTCAATATTAGCATGAAAAAACTGAAAGTGAAGATGCCCATTTAGAAGTTCTTCATAGGCAAATGCTCTTTAAAAATCATGAAAATACCTAACACATGAAATTAGAAGAATTCAGAATGATACCCTAAGAAGTCTTAACATAATTTTTCTGTAGAGGAGGAGCTGATAATGAAGAAAGGAAATTCTGGCCAAGAATTAGAGATTTGGTTGTCCACCAATATAGAGGATTGAATAAGCTATCATGGTTAGTGTTAAACTAACGCAGAAAGTGAATCTTCAAGCGAAAAGAATGTATCCTGAAATGAAATAGTGAATGCGATTTTAGAATGTCTGAGTAATATGCCTTACTGATACAAATATTGTTTGAATTATAATGCAATTTAGCATTTTTAAACATATTCTTATTTAATTTATTTATTGGATAAAGATAGGAGTTCAGGGGAGATAGAGATGGAGAAAAAGAGACACCTCCAGCACTGCTTCATCACTCATGAACTTTCCCCCTGCAGGTGGGGACCTGCAGTTTGAACCTGGATTCTTGTGCACTCTCTATGTTTGCTCTACCAAGCATGCCACTTCCTGGCCCCTGCGGTTTACTGTTTAAAGGAAACCTCATGACTAACTTTAAAGAGGCGAAGACACAAGAAAGTCTTCAAGAGGGAGAAAAAAATGTTAAGAGAATGATAGGAGACTGACGGTGGAGATGTTAGGCATAGCTGGAGAAAAAGAAAAAGAAAGAAAGAAAGAAAGAAAGAAAGAAAGAAAGAAAGAAAGAAAGAAAGGGAGAGAGAAAGAAAGAAAGAAAGAAAGTCAGCATAAGAATAAGGGACAAAAAAAGACCTGACCAGAAAATTGCATAGGGCCAAAATAGGCTTTAACCAGTCTTTATGTAAGTGAGTTGAAGTCTGACTTTGGACTTATAAGTAGGACTAACTTATTATGAAGCATAGTAATTGCCTTGTGAGGAGCTTATTCACAATCAGGTAACTAATGGTTAGTAGATGTTACCAAGCAGGGGCCAGAGAGACAATTCACCTAGTAGGGTGACTGCCATGTATACAACCTGGGTCAAGCATGGGGACCACATGAGAGTACTACCACACCATTACTAGAGGAAGCTTCCATGCTATGATGTGGCTTTGTGTCTTCCTCACTCTGCTCCTGAATGACTAGATCTTTCAGATAGATAGATAGATAGATAGATAATAGATAATAGAGATAGAGATTAGATATAGATATCTGGAAAAGTTGGCCTAGAACAATGAAAGACAGTATCTTTGCAGACACAACAATGTTGTTTTTTTAAAAGTTACTTGTTTGCTTTGAAGAAGAAATTAGCTCAGGGGCTGGGTGGTGGCACACCTAGTTAAGTGCATACATTACCATGAGCAAGGACATTTCACAAGCAGTAAAGCAGGTCTGCATATGTCTTTCTCTCTCCCTGTCTATTTCACCCTCCCCTCTTAATTTCCCTCTATCTTGTCCAATAAAACAGAAAGAAAGAAAGAAAGAAAGAAAGAAAGAAAGAAAGAAAGAAGAAAGAAAGAAAGAGAGAGAGAGAGAGAGAGAGAAAGAAAGAAAAACAATGGCCACTGGGAGTGTTAGATTTGTAGTGCTAGCACTGAGCCCCAGCAATAACCCTGACGATAAAAGAAAAGAAATGAGCTCAAATAAACATTTAGATCTGTTAGCGGTTACTAGATACAAGGGGACAGTAGGATGTGTGAATTTCATAAAAAGAGTCAACTGCATGGTAAAGGATATAACAGCACTGATCATGAACTGAGTGGATACACACACATGGATTTTTTTAATGATTTACACCTGAGATGCATATAAAGCTATGATGCACTATGTCTTCAGTAATGAATATAGAGTCCAGGAGATAGCTCATGCACTAGAGTCCATGCCTTCCTTTGCATGGGGTTCTGGATTTGAACCATAGCACTATGAATAGCACCAAAAGGAACTTCGTGGGTAATGGAAACGTCTTCACATTTCTCCTTTTCTCTTTTGTCTCTGTCTCTCCTAGCTAAAAATAAATAAATAAATAAAATGAAATGAAAAATTGAGTCTGGAAGCTCTCTAGGCAACATTACACATAGGCAAAATCCTAGATTCACTTTCAGCATGGCATAAAAATTATAATAACAGTAACAATAGTAATAATAATGATAATAAAATAATAAACTAATTAAAACCACTGGAAAGAGATTTAAAATTATAAAAGTCAATAAATTACAGCTTATTTATTAAGCACAATTAAGTAAAGCTTGTGCACATTCAGATGCAAAAAAAAAAAACAATTTATTATAGTTAAATCATTATAAGTCAATCAGTCTGACTAGAGGAAAATGCCAGAGACTGGAAAAGAAAGTGTCCCCTTACATTTACAAGGTCATTCCTTTACTCCATCCTTAGTTCTCTGGTACATCTGAGAAACAGCACACATACACCACCACCACCACCACCACCACCACCACCAATCACTCTAGGTCTTTCTCCTTTGAGTAAAGAAAATTAACAACCTTTTTTCATTGAAAGACTTCAAGACAGAATCTAAAAACAATTTATGGGGGTGAGGGGTGAGAGGTGAGGGAAGCATAATTGGCAGAGTTTCCTGGCTCGAAAGCACCATGCAGTCAGTGTATTCTGTCCTTCAGTCAACTCTATCTACCAACCACCTTTGAAGTGCCAGATGCTCAGAAAATCAGCCTTACTCACAAAGACAGTTACCGGATGGAATGGAGTTAGATGACTCTTAGAATAGCCTGGCTTCTTTCTCCCTGCTCTACCTGACCAATAACATCTCTCCTTATCACTCATTCCTCTCAGTAATGCCCCTGAATAGCTAAGGCTGATTCCGATCAGAATTGGAAGCTAGAGGACAACTGATTTCAACTCATCAATTTCCCCTACTGTCTGTCTCTCTGTCTGTCAGAAATTTCAGTGTGTGAGGCACATTGATTCAAAAAAGGGATGAAGTCAGAAAGACAGTTCAAGGTTGGGAGATTTCTTTAGGCAAAAGATGAGGTCTTCAGTGAGAAGAACTACAGGGGAGTTAGATGCATTCTAGTCAGATGTAAAAAATATCTCACAGTACGAATCAATAGGATGATGCAACTCCCTTAAGCCAAAAACTGGGAAATAGTAGCCACTACAAAATGACCCCATAACCCAGGGCCTAGCAGTGGTACGGTATGTAAAGACAGCACACATTACCATGCATGAGAATCCAGGTTCAAGCCCCTGTCCCTACCTGCAATGAGGAGGAAACTTCATGAATGATAGAATGGGGCTGCAGGTTTCTATTTTTCTTTCCCTCTCACTTCCCCTCTCTCACCTAATCCTCTTTGCCTCTATCATAATAGATATAAATAAATAAACAATTACAGAAAAATGTGCCCCCTGGGAATGGTGGATTCATCAGGCAGGCACTAGCCCCAGTGATATCTCTTGTGGCAATTAAAAAAAAAAAAGAGGAGGAAGAAGAAGAGGAGGAGAATGAGGAAGAGAAAAAAGAATCACAATCCAGATTGGGATACAGTAGCAAAAAGAATATATGAGGTGGGGGAGGAGAAGGAGGTATGATATACAATTCATTTGAGAGTATTCCTTAGAAGTACCACAATGAGAAGTATTGTATATAAATGAATTTACCATCTTCCTCTAGGAGAGTTGTCTGGCCCAGAGAATATAGGTCTGGGGATTGGCAACATATGTATTAGTGATTAATCAAAAGCCAAAGAGAAAGATACAATCACTTCAGGAGAAGATACAGGATAGACTGTAATATGGCTCCATGGTGACTTGGAGGTTTGCTTATCGTGTTTGTTAATGCTGCTGTTGATATGTCATGATTCAGGCTTTTCTGAATGGCTTACATTTTGAAAAATCACACAGTAAATAATGTGGTGGGGAAGGGGCAAAATAGCTCACCTGGGAGCACATACCTGCTCTGCAGTGCTCTGTGACCCAAATTTGAGCCCAGCCCTCACCTCAATGACAGAATCTCCAGCTCTGTGGTGTATTTCTTACCCTCCTTTTTCTATTTCTCTATCTCTATCTGTATTTCTTTCTCTTTCTAGCTGAGGGGCTTAAGCCTGGGTCTTCAGACATGGCAAAGTGTATACCCTACAAATATTTTTAATGAGAGACCAGTTCACCACTCTGCCATTTATCATGGTCTTTTTTTCCCCTTTATATGATACCAAAGATGGATTCCAGTGCTTCATATATGTAAGACATACACTCTACTATAGCTGAGTCACCCCTGCACCTGATAGAAGTTTTAAAGAGAATAATTGATAATTTAATGGTTTGTCATGTAAGGAAGGACTGATGCTGCTGAGTGGTAAAGAGAAAAAATGCATTAATTAAGACAAAACCCCAAATGCTCTTGCAAGACAGAGTACTTGCAAAGGAAAAGGAAGAGCAGAGAATGAATGTCTTCAGCTGAGCACTACTTCTTGGTGCAAGACATTAAGATAAGGAGAAAAAAAACCAACATGTAAAATCAAGTGAACTTGTTCCTCTTATTTTTGGTAAAGCCATCTTTG
Source organism: Erinaceus europaeus (assembly GCF_950295315.1). Lineage (NCBI taxonomy): Eukaryota > Metazoa > Chordata > Mammalia > Eulipotyphla > Erinaceidae > Erinaceus > Erinaceus europaeus. Next base: position 97,139,078 of record NC_080172.1, read on the forward strand.
CCAATGGAGCACATAAAAAAACACAAGATATCTTACTCCTCTGGCATACCTGAACAATAATATTCATCCTTAAAATTCTTTGCTCTTGGTAAGGGCCTTGAAGAAAACACTGAGTGTATGAGTATATTCCCATTTTCTTTTTTTCTTTTCTTTTCTTTTTCTTTTTTTTTTTTAGAGACAGAAAAGTCAGGAAAGTGACATCAACAAAACTTCCTTCAAGTCCTTGAGTTTATTCCAATTTGATTGCTCTTAAGACTAGGGTTTTCAATATCTTTTTGCCACAAACTCTACCATCTCCTATTATTTCTATTCATCCTTTCATCTCCTTTCCATTTCAAACATTTGTGTTTCCTGCTTTGTCTCATTCAAATTTAGTTTTCAGATCCTTGTATTGAAAAAATAAAAAGCAGAATTTAGGAAGAAAGGTCACATTTCAGGGCAACTTTCAGGGGGAACATGCTAGGGCTGATCCCAAATGAGAGGAATATTTAAGAATAAAAATATATAAGATGCTACAGAGAAGTCCTTAAAAAAGATCATTGGATTTATTATGCAGGACTGGTCACTTTGATAAATGATATGGTGTGGAAAAAGTCAGGTGGTATCGAGACTACACAGACAGTGTGAGGAAATGTATACTGCTTCTCAAGAAGTTTGATGTGGGAAGAGAAAGAAAGAGGCAGTTTGATTTCAGACGAAGACATGTTGAGAGAATTCTCTTTGTTCAACGAGGAACTCAAGCATATTATTTTTAGTCTGAAGAGAAGTAGCTACTGGGAAAGAAAGGGGGAAATGATTCAAGATGAGAGAGCATGAACAAGAGAAAAACACTAAATGGAACCACTCTCCAAAGAGCTATTTCCAGTACATAATTCACCAAATAAATGTGGATTCATCTTTGTTTCATTTCTAGCTTTGTCTGACCGCAAGCATGATTTCTGGCAATGTATTTACAGAGTCTTTCCTGCCCCCCTTCACACACATCCTTATAGCTGCTCTGTGTAGCTCATTCACAAGGACGCCTACACTCTAACACTATTTTCTAGCACCCACTTGCTACAGTGCTCTTTTGCCCTGTTGGAACCTATGGTTGAATCCCGCAACACTTAGGAGCTGATGCCTGGTGTTCCTGCTGTGACACAGCCCTCAAGGTGACAAGCAGAGATTCCAGATGCCTAGGCACTATGTATTACTGATACATAGCCTGTCTCATTATGCTTAACATTGCAAACATTATTAATTTTAATTATTTACATTTAATTATCTGCATTACTTAAGCATCTAAATTCCAGAGCTAATGTTCTCAATGAAATATTTACTAAATAATTAACGCTCTCGGGTTTTGTAGAGTTAGTTGAGTGTTTTCAATTTGTAGCAAGCCTTCCCTCCAGAAGGGGATGGACACACACACACACACACACACACACACACACACACACACACACGGGGCGGGGGGGGGCGGTGGAGAGGGAGAGAGAGTCCTGGGTTGCTACTTTCTGGGAACTCCTGACTTCAGCTAGGGCATCTGTTTTGTCTCAAAGATGTTCTGTCAACTCTAATGGGATGGATTGCCCTGCCTGATATTAGAGTTAGCAGGGTGAGTGCCACTGGGACACTCATACCATCTTCTCATTTCTCTTCTGTTGGGCCTGGAAACGCATTTACAAAGGGCCAGTTGTAATGATGGGGAAGGGAAACAACATTATTTGTACTCAAAAGGCAGAAGCATGGTGAAAACCAATCATAGTTCCCACAAATGGTGGTCATTCATACAAGTAATCAGTCAGCAAGGTTTCAAAGCATACTTAGCACTCCGGTCCACGGGTCAATGAAGATGTTATTGCCAGACCAAAGGCCACAGGACACAGTCTTACCCACTCTAGCATCACTGACACAAATACCTCATAGTTCTCTCATCTTCTCTGACTTGGCACTGCTTGTTTAAATTCACTGAAAACTTTGGAGTATCACAAAATTCGTGTTTGGGGTTATTTCGTTACTATGTATGGTTGTGGTAAAAGATAAGGTGGAGACAGATTGAGATGATATAATGATCCAATATCACAACTCTGGAAGCTTAGGTAAAGAGTCTGACATTTTGTAATTCCTTCTTGCCCAAGGAGACCCCTCAAACTTTTGTGCATTGTCAAAATATCCAGCTCTATGCTCAGTTGTTTGCATTTAAGGTGTAGCAGTGATATTCAGAGAAGTTAGTAAGCAACTCTTTCCAAGATGGACCTGGATTTATCTTTGTATGATGTGCTATCCCACTCTCACCAACATAATAGCTTCTTCCATCATTCTTGTGAGGTAATGAATAGCATTCTGCTAAAACTCCACAGACTGAATTAAGAAAATTGGTTGCTGACCCCTCTTACCACAGTGAGCTAAATGGTGTCTCCCAAAGGAGGTAGCCACTTACAATTATTCTGTTGAGCTGGCTAAATATCTCACCTGCCACTTTGCCCTGTGTACAACCCAGGTTCAAACCCCACCCTAACTCCCTCCCAACTAAATGGAAAGAAGCTCCTGTATTGTGACCTCTTTCTCTTTCCCTGTTTCTCTGACTCTCTCAAAAAATATTATTTATATATTTATTTATTTTTAGATTTTGTGGATAGGACAGAAAGAAATTGAGAGGGGAAGGGAAGAGAGAGAAGGAGACAGAGAGACTCCTGCAGAGCTGTTTCACCACTTGTGAAGCAACACCCCACCCCCTCCCCACAAGTGGGGTGAGGGGCTCCAACCTGGATCCTTGCATGGGTCTTTGAGCTTCCTACTATGTGCACTTAACCGGGTGGACCACTTCCTTTGTGGGTCTAATGTGTGTTTGAGCATGAATGGTTGACCTCCAGAAACTCGTCTGTCAGTCTCCACTTGGCATGCCAGCCTTGTGGTCAAGCAAGATGGGCCGGAGTATATGGGGAATTCTAACCAGCCTATCAGTCTGGCATCACCCCACCCCTCCTCCCTCTGGTGGGCTTCGCCTTCTTTAAATTTCTGTCTCCCGTTCCTGCATCGCCATCCATACCTTCTCATCGCCTTGCTCTCTTTTTCCTTATAAGGAGATACTGGTCTCACTGGCCAGCTTGGCTACTTCTCCTGCACAGCTACCCCTTTATAAACTTGTAGCTGAAACAATAAAGTGTTCTGTCCACTGCCACGATGCCCTAAGGTGGTTTGTTGTATCATCCACCACCACAGTACACTGGAAGACCACTCAGCAAGCTCACCCCTGCCACTGCTAGCCTGAGATTCCCCACTCTCCATCTGTTTCTGGCAGCCAACAGGCCAGAGGGTGAAGTGGGAGCCCGGCTGGCCCATTTCCCCCTAGGGACCCGACACTCCTGATCCCCTCAAAAAAACTATTTATTACATCTGTGAGAGAGTTTTACCTGAAGCAGAGTGAGTGACAAAGAGAAAGAAGATCACCACTCTGGCCACACAGCACCAGGATTTAGCCAGGAATCTTGGGCATTCAACTCTGATGCTGTATCAGGTGAGCCACTTCCCCAGTTGCAAAAGGCTTACTTTGTATTCCTTGGAACATATGAATGTGATCTTACTTGGAAAAATGGTCTCTAAGGATATAAGTAAATTAAGACTCTTGCGATTAAATTAACCTGTATTATATGGGTAAGCACAATCCAATACAATAAATTCTTATAAAAATTTGTTAGAGACTGGGGGTAGATATCATAATGGTTATGCAAAGAGACTCTCATGCCTGAGGCTCTGAAGTCCTAGGTTCAATCCCCTGCCCCACCATAAGCCAGAGCTGTTAAGTGCTTTGGTAACAAAATAAGAATAATTACATAAGTAATTTTTTTATAAGACAGGGGGAAAGGTAGTGGCATACAAGGTTAAGCACACACATTACGGTGTGCAAGGGCCCAAGTTCAAGCCCCTGGTCCCCACCTGGGGGGGGGGGCTTTACGAGTTGTGAAGCAAGTCTGCAGGTGTCTCTCTGTCTCTTTTCCTCTCTATCTCCCTCTCCTCTCTCAGTTTTTCTCTGTCTTTATCCATGAATAAATAAATATTAAAAGAAAATAGAAGACACAGACATGGAGAAGAACCTGAGGAGATAAAAGCAGAAATTAAAAGTATATAGCCACAAGCCAAGAGCACCTGGAGACACCAGGCCCTGAAAGAAAAAAAGGAATGACATTCCTATCCTCCCTCCCCCATCTTTGGAGAGAACTCAGTCCTGGTGACAACTTTACATCCAGTTTTTAGCATTCAAAACTGTAAGAGAATAAATTTCTCTTGTTTTAAGATACCACTTACGTGACAATTTACTACAGGGGATCCAGAAAACAAATACGCTTGCCAAGTACAACTTCAAAGGTTCCTGGATGAGAGGCACTGGATGGGACAAGGTTTCTCAGTGTCAGTTGCAAAGTGCTTGAGTTCTGTTGGTAAAGACGCCCATGCAAAGGCCTGAACTCGATATTCTGGAGGAGCGATTCACATACTCCTCTTCCACAGTGGTTTCCTTCTAAAGTAAGTGTTGGATCATCTATCACACATGCCTCTAGTTTTCTCCTCCTTGGGTGTACATGGTAGAATAACTTAATATTCGCCTTTCTCTTCTAAACCTTTGTATCTGAGCAATTTTGGCGAGCCATTTTAGCTAGAAATATTTCTTACTACTTTTTTGACTATTTCTACTGTTTACTGAATTTAGCATTTATTTTTCCCTTTACTGTTTATTCTCACATATCTGTCATGGAAACAAGTCAGTACATCTGTTTGTTTGGTTGATTTAGCCTGGCTCTTTTTTGTTTGTTTGTTTGTTTGTTTTGTTTTGTTCTGTCACCAGTGTTTTGTTTTAACATGGGATAGTTCACTTATGGTGGGTAAATCAATCAAACAACACCATCACACTATTCTCCAGAATGCTTGCAGTAGTTACTATCCCCAATACTGGTGACTGAGAACATCTGAAGAGATGCCTACCCTTGTTACACACACACCTGCACATTCCCACACTTACCCTGGGAACCTTGGTTGAGCTATGTGTACCAGGTTCTGTTAAGAAGAGTACTCTAAGTGATTTTTAAAGCTCAGATGTGGCACACCTGGGTGTGGGCAGATTCTGAACTTGTTTTCAGAGACCCCTTTCAGCTCTACCTTTGAAGACATTTTTTTGAAGATCCCTTTGCTTACCTTTTGAAGACTTCTCTTTCTCAATCTAAATGACCTGGACTACTAAAGAGAGTTCTGAAATGGATGAATATTGTATAGGACTCTGGAGAAAAGGAGGGATGACAGACAGATATCACCTCCACAGACATCTGGAGTGTCTGTCCTTAACCAAAGTCAGCACTGTGCTTGATTTAAAATCCACACAGGAATTTGCCCTGCATTTGTCAAAGATGCGAAGCAATCTGGAAAGTTAGCCTTCTTAAAAACTAATTTGAATGATCATAAATTTCATAAAGAACAAGTCATATAACAACTCTGAGTGGAAATTGACACTTCCAGAGAACCTACCTCACCAATCCCACCTTTTCCCCTATAAGTAGCCTCTGCTCCCTTCCTGCAAATACAACTTACATATATATAAGACATTGCTTTGCCCTGCAATATCACAAGATATTGGTGTATCAGTTAATTTATTCCTCACAACAGGATAAGGTATTTGCTGTTATTCCAATTTTTACAAATGAAGAAATGTAGGGGAGGGTTTCTATACAATTTTCAAATTAACAGATGGAAGATTCAAATTGCATTGATTTGGCTCTTGAGTCACAGTCTTTGTCATTGTGCTAGACAAACATCACAGAGCCAATTCAGCATTCAACATTAATCTACCAGTCGCTAAAGTTTGGCTAGCTAATCAGTACTCAAAACACAACAAACCTAGGTTCTTTGACTTGAGATACTGACCTGATGTAAAGAAATAACTGTAAGGGGACAGGTGGTGCCACACCTGATTGATTTTACAATGCAGGAGGACCCAGGTTCAAGCCCATGCTCCCCTCGCCCCCTTGCAAAGGAAAGCTTTGCAAGTGGTGAAGCAGTGTTGCAGATGTTTCTCTGTCTCTCTATCACCCACTTCTCTCTTGATATCTAGCTGTCTCTATCCAATAAATAAAGATAAAAGGGAGCTGGGCATGGTAGTGCAGCGCATCAAGCTCACATGGCGCAAAGCGCAAGGGCTGGTGTAAAGATCCAGGTTTGAGCCTCCAGTTCCCCAAATGCAGGAGGTCGCTTTGCAAGCAGTGAAGCAGGTCTGCAGGTGTCTATCTTTCTCTCCTCCTCTCTGTCTTCCCCACCTCTCTCCATTTCTCTCTGTCCTATCCAACAACAGCAACAACTACGACAACAATAATAACTACAACAAGCACAACAGCAAGGGCAACAAAATGGGAAAAATAGCCTCCAGGAGCAGTAGATTCGTAGTGCAGGCACTGAGCCCCAGCAGTAACCCTGAAGGCAAAAAAATTAAATAAATAAAGATAAAAGGGCAGAAAGGAAGGGAAGAAGGAAGGAAGGAAGGAAGGACAGACTGTAGAAAATAGGGAGATTTAGATGAAAAAATCAGAGGTAAGACAGTGAAGTCTTACACTTTGCTAAATTAAAGGGCCCCTGACAAGCGAGAAAGCTTCTCCTTGCTAGTTTCCATGCCTGATAGTGGGAAACCACTGCACTGACTTCTGCTGCATATCATGCAATCTTGGAACCTTCCCAAAGGCCACTTAGATTCACCCACCACAACTCTTGACAATAATTTGAGGATCTGATTCCACATATGAACAAAGATAAAAGTAATTGAAGAGTTTAGCCAGCATGTTTTTTTTTTCCTGGCATCTCAGTATGCAATTTTAGTTCAATATCATGGCAAGATATTACATCTCATTCCAGAAAAATACTTCTAATCTGTGAACCAATGTTAGTAACCCAGATTTGTTTAAGACACATGTCAAATGGTATAAAAGAATTCTCGTATATCACATTCTTTAACAAAAGTTGGGTGTGACTTTGTACATGGAAGGTGCAAGAAACTTGTGGGTGCCCAGCAGGTCATTTATTTAATAGCCATGTCTTGATGAGCACAAAAGTCCAAGTGCAGACAGATCCAAAGAGAGGGGGCCTCTGTGTCCCCAGTGCTGCTCCTCTTACCCTAAGGCTGCCCAAGGCAATTGTTCTCATCCCGATAGGACACGGAAGTGCTTCCCCTGATATACAGTGCCAGAAATCTAGAGGTAAATGTGTCCTGCTTCTGTGTGAGAACACTAGCTACAGCTCCTCGGTAACTGTTCTCATATCTTAAAGGAGAGAAATAAACAGCTATTGTTTCCTTTCCGCAGCTAATGGTTTATAGGTCAAGGTGATATCGGGAGCTAAGAAATGTAATTTCCACTATAATATGGCATTGAGATGTAAGAGGAAGTTTACTTTGTTACAGGATTTTTGTTTAATCACAGACCTAAGAAGGATAAAACAGATATTTAGGGCACCAAGGATTCGATCCCTCCCTCTGTCTCCATCTCTTAAGAACAATTATTTTATTCCCTACCTTCCTTCCCCCCCAAGAATGTCAGCAACATGATAGCAAGGCTTTTTGTCCATGTCTTCACTGTGATGTTCCCCCAGTGTCTGCAATACCTTTGGCAGCCAAATGAATCAATGAATTGAATGCAATCTGAGGATCTACTCTTCCAAAGAATTCATTTGTTAAAATAAGCCACAGGCTGTCCCTGAAGCAGCTTTCAGGATTAAGGTCAAGCTTCCAGTTAACGTGAGACAGTCTGAAATGTTAGCTTCAAGCCTAATGACCTCACTCTTCACAGAAACTGTTCTCGGCATCCTTCCATCAGTTTTTCCTCCCTGGCATATGTTTTGGATCTGTAGTTGTAGCTCTTTCTCCCCAGAAGTCACCTGAGGAGAAAAAATGTGATTTCCTTCCATTTATAGCTTAGTAAATTGAGTAAAACCAACTCAAGAGAACATCTGATCATCTTTTTAAGTCTAAGAGGCCCAGGAGCACAAAATGGGCCCTGAAGGTGCTTGACTCAAAAGGGCCACTTTCAGGAGGCTAGGACTGACTTCTAATCTATCCTGACTCTGGAGAAATGCCACAGTTAAACCAAGGTCACCAAATGAAATGCTTTTGGGGTGGGCCTTGGTGAGGCTCTGTAAAACTTCCTTCCTATATTCTAAGTCCTTCCTGTATTCTAAGTCCTTCCTGTATTCTAAGATTCTAGGACTCATCTCAACCTCATACAATGTGCCAGAGGGCCCTGGTTTAATGCTGAGTTGTACAAGATTCTGATTTCAATAGAATGGATTTGTGATACCTGAGATGATCCTATGAAAAAGATAGAAAACTATCTGGAGAAGATGAAAACAAAAATCTGTGTCAAAAATAGTTTGGTTAGACCAGGATCATAATTTCAGAAAATGGGTGGTCCAGGAAGTGGAGCAGTGGATAAGACATTGGACATTCAAGCATGAGGTTCTGAGTTCAATCCCTGGCAGCACATGCACCAGAGTGATGTCTGGCTCTTTCTCTCTCTCCTCTATTCTCATTAATAAGTAAAATATTAAAAAATATTTAAAAAATAATTTCAGAAAATGGAAAGTAGTAGAAGCTCAGTAGAAACTGTGGGGAGGGAGTCAGATAGGGCTGTAAGCACACATGGAGCAAAGCGCAAGGACCAGACTGGTATAAGGATCCAGGTTTGACCGCCCGGCTCCCCACCTGCAACGGGGTCACTTCACAGGTAGTGAAGCAGATCTGCAGGTGGATATCTTTCTCTCCTTCTCTCTGTCTTCCCCTCCTCTCTCAAATTCTCTCTGGCAACAATAATATTAACAACAACAAAGGCAACAAAATGGGAAAAATGGCCTCCAGGAGCAGTGGATTTGTAGTGCAGGTACAGAGCCCTAGCAATAACCCTGGAGGAAAAAATATTAAATAAAATAAATAAAATTAAATACAAAATTAAATTAAATTTAAAAAAAAGATGTGTTGCAGGGGAGATAGCATAATGGCTGTTCAAACAGACACTCTTGCATAAAACTCCAATGTTCAAGGTTCAATCCCCCACCCCTCCATACACCAGAGTTAAGCAGTGCTCTGTGAAGAAGAGAAAGGAGGAGGAGCGGAGGAGGAGGGAGAGGAGGGAGAGGGAGAGGAGGAGGAAGAGGAGGGAGAGGAGGGAGAGGGAGAGGGAGAGGAAGGGGAGGGAGAGGGAGAGGAAGGGGAGGGAGAGGGAGAGGAAGGGGAGGGAGAGGGAGAGGAAGGGGAGGGAGAGGGAGAGGAAGGAGAGGGAGGGGGAGGAAGAGGAGGGAGAGGAAGGAGAGGGAGGGGGAGGAAGAGGAGGGAGAGGAAGGGAAGGGAGAGGGGGAGGAAAGGGAGGGAGAGGGAGAGGAAGGGGAGGGAGAGAAGAGGAGGAGGGTGACGGAGAGGAGGGGGAGGGGGAAGAAGAAGGGGAGGAGGGAGAGGGAGAAGAGGGGGAAGGGGAGGAAAAGGGGTAGGAGGAGGGAAAAAAAAAGAAAATGTGTTTGGGGCCTGCCTTTCTGGGATGAACTTAGGTCATCAATAATCACCTTCCCCACCCCTCCCAATCTTTCAAGTGGGATGTTTTCTTTTTCAAAAAATGTTTATTAGTGATTTAATAATGATTAAGAAGATTGTAAGGTAACAGGGGTACAATTCCACACAATTCCCAACATCAGAGTTCTGTGCATCATCCTTATGGGGTGCAGAAGGTGGAAGGTCTAGCTTCTGTAATTGCTTCTCTGCTGAACGTGGATGTTGGCAGGTCGATTTGTACCACCAGCCTATATTTGTCTTTCCCTAGTGGGATAGGGCTCTGGAGAGGTGTGGCTCTGAGACACACCAGTGAGGTCATCTGTCCAGAAAGGTCAGGATGGCATCATGGTAGCATCGGCAACGTGGTGGCTGAAGGTGGTAAGATATAAAGCAAATTGTTTAATAAACAAGAACCCAAAGGTGGGAATGAAACTAGGGGTCTTCATGTGGGAGGAAGCTGGGAAGTCTTTTTTAGATATGTTCCATGTGGCCCACGACTTTAGTAATTTTTACCTGGCCTTGATAGCTAGCATGCAGATGAACTAAAAGTATTGTCTGGGAAGATGGTGTCAAAGATGAAAATAGGACTTTAAAGCTGAATTAGGGCAAAGTAGCTCCCAAATATAAGAAAAGTATATAAATACCATTATCTGTTAACCACATAATATGACATAGGGCCCATGTCTATTCATATTTAGCACAGGAGCCTGTGTAACTTCTTTTTTTTTCAGTTCTGGGAATTTAATAATTCCTTTTTTTAAATTTTTTATTTAATAAAGGATTAATGAACAAAACCATAAGGTAGGAGGGGTACAACTCCACACAATTCCAACCACCCAATCTGCATAACCCGCCCCCTCCCATGATAGCTTTCCCATTCTCTAGCCCTCTGGGAGCATGGACCCAGGGTCATTGAGGGTTGCAGAAGGTAGAAGGTCTGGCTTCTGTAATTGCTTCCCCGCTGAACATGGGCGTTGACTGGTCGGTCCATACTCCCAGTCTGCCTCTCTCTTTCCCCAGTAAGATGTGTCTCTGGGGAAGCTGAGCTCCAGGACACATTGGTGGGGTCTTCAATCCAGAGAAGCCTGGCCAGCATCCTGGTAGCATCTGAAACCTGGTGATTGAAAAGAGAGTTAACATACAAAGCCAAACAAATTGTTGAGCAATCATGGATCCCAAGCTTGGAACAGTGGAGAGGAAGTGTTAGGAAGGTACTCACTGCAAACTCTAGTGTACTTCTGCTTTCAGGTATATATTTTGCAGTAGTTTATGGGTACATGTGAACATAAGCTCTCTCTCACAGAAACTGGTGTATATCTAGGTTATGGGACTTTGTTAGAAAGTGAACCACCTGAGATGAAATTAGAGTGTACTAAAAAGGAAAGGTCTCACCCGAGTAATGAAGGTGAAGGGTTGTCATTCCACACGTGAAGCCTCTGGACACAGTCTGAGGTGAAGCATGTTGAGGTGGCAATCATTGCGTTGGTTAGGTTGTGATCGGCGGATGCAATATTATTTGGTTTGGATTGGGAGATGCATATGGGAAAGTGGGCCCTATCCAAGGGTTCCAGGACTGGGGGAAGTAGGGCTCTATAGTGGAGATGTGAGGTTCCTGCTGTCTTAGGGTTCAAAAAGACAATTGATAGTTAATGTTATCATCACATTATTTGGTAAATGGGTTAACTTTGAAAAGTCCTTTTGTTATGGTTTGCTGTAGAGTATCCAGTATCTTGTATATAGCTGTGCTATTGGATGCTTCTAATCTACTTGGTCTAGGCTTTTGAGAGAGTCCGCATATCAAATACATAGCCTATATATTTAAAAGATTCAGTTAGTGTTTTGAGAAACTTTGAGACATACAATTGATTTTCCCCCTCTCATATTAATTAACTACTGATTTATATGTCTACATTTTGCTAGGAGTGTACATAAACACCATTCCCACCACCAAAAGACTGTGACCCATCCCTCCCACCCACTCCCACCCGCCACTGGCCCAGGAAGCTGTATGTCTACCCCTCACCACAGGGTTTTTACTTTGGTGCCCTACTTACAATTTGATCAGGTCCTGCTTTTAGTTTCCCTTTCAGATCTTCTTACTCAACTTCTGTTGATGAGTGGGATCATCCCATACTCATCTTTATCTTTCTGACTAGTTCACTTAATATAATTCCTTCTAGCTCTGTCCAAGACGGGTCAGAGAAGGTGGGTTCATTGTTCTTGATAGCTGCATAGTATTCCATTGTGTATATATACCACAGCTTTCTCAGCCACTCATCTGTTGTTGGGCACCTGGGTTGCTTCCAGGTTTTAGCTATTATGAATTGTGCTGCTATGAACATAGGAGTACACACCTCTTTTTGGTTGGGTGTTATGGAGTCTTTGGGGTATAATCCCAGGAGAGGAATTACTGGATCATACGGAAGGTCCATGTCTAGCCTTCTGAGAGTTTTCCAGACTGCTCTCCACAGAGGCTGGGCCAATTTACATTCCCACCAGCAATGTAAAAGGGTTCCTCTGTCTCCACATCCTCTCCAGCATTTGTTGCTGCTGTCCTTATTGATGTATGCCATTCTTACAGGAGTGAGGTGGTATCTTAGTGTTGTCTTAATTTGCATTTCTCTGACAATCAGTGACCTAGAGCAGTTTTTCCTATGTTTGTTAGCCTTTTGGATCTCCTCTGAGGTGAATGTTTTGTTCATATCCTCTGCCCATTTTTGGATGGGGTCATTTGCTTTTTTGGTGCTAAGTTTGCTGAGCTCTTTATATATTTTGGTGATTAGTTTCTTGTCTGATGTCTGGCATGTGAAGATCTTCTCCCATTCTGTGAGGGGTCTCTCTGTTTGTTTAATAGTTTCCTTGAATGTGCAGAAGCTTTTCAATTTGATGTAGTCCCATTGGTTTGTTTCTGCTTTAGTCTTCCTTGCAGTTGGGTTTGATTCATCAAAGATGTCCTTGAGGTGTAGGTAGGAAAGTGTTTTACCAATGTTTTCCTCTAAGTATTTGATTGTTTCTGGTCTGACATCTAGGTCTTTGATCCATTTGGAGTTGATTTTTGTTTCTGGTGAGATAAAGTGGTTCAATTTCATTCTTCTGCATGTTTCAACCCAGTTTTCCCAGCACCATTTATTGAAGAGAGCCTCCTTTTTCCATTTAATACTTTGGACCGCCTTATCAAAGATTAGATGCCCATAGGTGTTGGGATTTACTTCTGGCCTTTCAATTCTGTTCCACTGGTCTGTGTGCCTATTTTTGTTCCAGTACCATGCTGTTTTGATGATGATGGCTTTATAATATAGCTTAATGTCTGGTAGTGTGATGCCTCCATTTCTGTTTCTTTTCCTCCAGATGCTTTTGGCAATTCTAGGTGTTTTCAGGTTCCAGATAAATGATTGTAGTGTTTGTTCTATTCTCTTAAAGAAGCTTGGTGGAACTTGATGGGTATTGCATTTAATTTGTATATGGCTCTGGGGAGAATATTCATTTTGATGATATTTGTTCTTCCAATCCATGAGCATGGGATATCTTTCCATTTCTTGGTATCAGTTTCTATTTCCTTGAGTAGCGACTCATAGTTTTCAGCATACAAGTCTTTCATTTCTTTGGTCAACTTTATTCCTAGGTATTTGATTGATTTTGCTGAAACAGTAAATGGGAGTGATTTCTGGATGTCTTCTTCTTCAGATTTAGTGTTTGCATAAAGAAATGCCACTGAGTTTTGTACATTGATTTTGTAGCCTGATACCTTGCTATATTGCCTAATAACTTCCAGTAATTTTCTGCTGGATTCTTTAGGTCTTTCTATGTATACTATCATATCATCTGCAAATAGTGAGAGCTTGACTTCTTCCCTTACAATCTGTATTCCTTTGATTTCTTTCTCTTGCCTGATTGCTATGGCAAGAACTTCCAATACTATGTTGAAGAGTAACGGTGATAGTGGACAGCCCTGTCTAGTCCCCGATCTGAGGGGGAATGCTTTCAGCTTCTGTCCATTGAGTATGATGTTGGCTGTAGGTTTGCTATATATAGATTCCACTATCTTGAGGAATTTCCCATCTATTCCCATTTTTTGGTAGAGTTTTGAGCATGAACGGGTGTTGGATTTTGTCAAAGGCTTTCTCTGCATCTATTGAGATAATCATGTGGTTTTTGGCTTTGCTTTTATTGATTTGGTGAATGACATTGATTGACTTATGGATGTTGAACCAGCCTTGCATTCCTGGAATGAATCCCACTTGGTCATGATGAACAATCTGTTTGATATGTTCCTGTACCCGGTTGGCCAAGATCTTGTTTAATATTTTGGCATCTATGTTCATCAGAGATATTGGTCTGTAGTTTTCCTTTTTTGTTCTGTCCCTATCAGCTTTTGGTATCAGGGTGATGTTGGCTTCATAAAAGGTGGAACGGAGTATTCCTGTTTCTTCAATCTTATGGAATAGCTTAAGAAGTATGGGTATTAACTGTTTCCTGAAAGTTTTGTAGAATTCGTTTGTGAAGCCATCTGGTCCATGACTTTTGTTGTTGGGGAGATTCTTAATAACGGTTTCAATTTCTTTGTCTGTGATTGGTGCATTTAGATTTTGTAGTTCCTCTTGGTTCAGTTTTGGAAGGGCATATGTTTCTAGGAATTGTTCCATTACTTCCAGATTCTCTAGCTTGGTGGCATATAATTCTTTATAGAAGTTTCGCAGGATTCACTGGATTTCTGTGGTGTCAGTTGTGATATCTCCTCCATCGATTACAATTCTATTAATTTGAGTCTTCTCTCTTTTTTGTTTGGTGAATCTGGCTAGGGGTTTGTCAATTTTGTTTAATCTTTCAAAGAACCAACATTTGGCTTCATTGATCTTTTGTATGGTTCTTTTATTTTCGATGTTGTTTATTTCTGCTCGAACTTTAGTGATTTCTGTCCTTCTGGTTGCTTTAGGGTTCCTTTGTTCCTCTTCCTCTAAGTCCTTGAGGTTTGCAGTAAGGTCGTTCATTTGAGCTTCTTCTTGGTGTTTAATATGTGATTGTATGGCTATAAGTTTCCCTCTCAGTACTGCTTTAGCTGTGTCCCAAATATTTTGATAGGTTGTGTCTTCGTTTTCATTTGTTTCCAGAAACATTTGAATTTCCTGCTTGAGTGAGTCTCTGACCCAGTGGTTCTTAAGGAGCATGTTGTTTAGTTTCCAAATTCTGTGTCTTTTCATAATTTTCTGTTTGTTGTTAAATGTTAGTTTTACTCCACTGTGGTCTGAGAAGATACTTGGGATGATTTCAATGCTCTTGAATTTATTGATGCTGTCTTTGTGGCCTAACATGTGGTCTATCCTTGAGTATGAGTTATGTGGATTTGAAAAGAAGGTGTATTCCAGTTTTTTGGGGTGCAGGAGTCTGAAAATGTCTAAGAGGTCTAGTCTGTCAATCTCTTCATTCAAGTCTCTTGTATCTTTATTGGTTCTCTGCTTTGTTGATCTGTCTTAGTGTGAAAGTGGGGTATTGAAGTCTCCCACTATTATTGTATTACTATTGATGTATTTTTGAAATTCAGTAGATTCTTAATGTATTTAGATGGTCCCTCGTTGGGTGCATAGATGTTAATAATTTTTAAGTCTTCTTGGCTGATTGATCCTCTAATCATTATGTAATGTCCTTGCCTATCTTTTATTACTTTATTTAATTTAAAATCTATCATGTCTGAGGTGAGAATGGCTGTTCCTGCCCTTTTTTGTGGTCCGTTCGCCTGTATGATATTTTTCCATCCTTTCACTTTAAGTCTGTGTTTATCTTTTTGTGACAGATGGGATTCTTGCAAGCAGCACATGGTTGGGTTATGTTTTCTGATCCAATCCCCCCACCCTGTGCCTTTTGATGGGTGAGTGTAAGCCATTGACATTTATTGATATTATGGATTTAATGTATTGTAGTGCCGTTGTTCTAAAAAAAATTTGTTTGCTCTGATATATTGGAAGTATTATAGTCATGTTCTTGTTTATAAGAGGTCTTTTAGTACCTCTTTCAGGGCTGGCTTGGTGATGGTTGCCTCCTTTAACTGTTGTTTATCTAAGAAGGTTTTGATCCCTCCATCTAGTTTGAATGAAAGTCTAGCAGGATATATTATCCTTGGTTGAAACCGTTTTTCATTCAGGGCTCTATAGATATCTTGCCACTCCCTTCTGGCTTTTAGAGTTTGAGTGGAGAAGTCTGCCGATAATCTTATGGGTTTTCCCTTGTATGTGACTTTTTGTTTCTCTCTTGCAGCCTGTAGGATCCTTTCTTTATCCTTAATTCTTCTCATTGTGACTATGATGTATCTTGGTGTCTTCAGGTCTGGGTTGATTCTGTTTGGTACTCTCTGGGCCTCTTGAATCTTGATATCCTTTCTGTTATTCAGGTCTGGGAAGTTTTCTTGTATTATTTCCTCTAGGATGTTTGCTTCCCCTTCCTCTCTTTCTTCCTCTGGCAGGCCAATTATACGAATGTTACTTCTTTTGAGATCATCCCATATGTCTCTGTTGTTTTCAGTGTCTCTCAATCTCTTTTTAAGCTCTTTCAGCTCTTTCTTTGTTTTCTCTAACTCATCCTCTGTCTGACTAATTCTGTTTTCTGCTTCTGTTAGTCTGCTTTCCCTTACCTCAGCTTCTTTCTTCATTACAGCTATTTCAGCTTTCAGTTCTCTAATTGCCTCAAGATAGTCAGTATTTTCCTTGGGGGTCTCAACTGTTGTTTCCCTAATACTGCCATTCCTTTCCTCCAATGTTGTTTTCATTTCTGTGATTAATAAGTTTATTATTGCTTGCATACTTTTCTTATCTATGGTTACTTCTGGCTGATTTGTAGTTTCTTCTGGGCTCTTGTTTTCATTCACTGGAGTAGCAGTTTTATTTGTTTTTGATCTACCCATTTTTTTATTTATGTGTTTCTTTTTTTATGCTCTGTTGTTCCTCAGTTGTTGTGTCTTGAGTACAAGTAACACTGTACTAAATACCTTTATGACAATTGCATTCACCAACCTCAGGAATTACAGTAGCAACTGAAGTAAGTATTGAAGTAGTTTAATCGTTACCAGTTAGCCAAACAATTTCTCCAGTCCGTGAAAAAATAGTAACCAAATCCCAGTGAAGAAAGAGAAAAGAAAGAAAGGATAGCAAGAATAGACAGTTATGCAAATCTACTATCCACTGTATATTCTAGGGGTAACAAGAGGGGAAAGGGAACTAGAGCAGAGATACACACATAGAGAGTCCACTCTGAGTCAGATTTCTTCCCCAAAATAATTCACAAATTCATAAAGGCAAAGAAGAAGGAAGAAGTATATGACAAGATTAAAAAAAAAGAGAGAGAGAGAGAGAGACAAGAGAGAGAAAAGGGAGAAGATTAGAAAAAGAGTTGTAATTAAAGAGCAGTGAAAGGAAATTCCCAAATGTGTATCAGTGAATTCAAAAAAGCACCCTGTTTGGTGGTGTGGGGGATCCTGCTGGTCCCCAGGGACTGCTTATGGGGGGCGGGGCAGGAAGGAGGTACACTTGAAAATTAAAAGGAAGAAAAAAATTTTTTTCCCCTTTTTTCCCTACTCTAATTCTTAACCCAAATTAAGTTATAGTCACCTCCTTGGTGTCACCGCTAGGACCCCTTATTGGCTGGCCTGCTAAAGGCAGAAAATCCTACTGTTTCCAGGAAATGTGGTCGGAGCTCAGCCACTAGCAGCTTCTCAGTCCGCCATCTTCTGGGAAACCCCCCCCTCCAGACTTTTTTAAAGGATTTCTCGAAAATGAAAACTAGCTCCAAGTCCTTTGATCCAATGAGAGCTGTACTCAAGGATGTCCTCGGATCCGCCCTCAGGGTCACGGTGGTTCCCGGAGACTCCCAAGAGAAAGCCCCCAAGCTACAGTGCTCCCTCCTGGTCCTCTGCCGGTTGCCCAGCAGCGCTCGGCAACCAGCAGAGGAGCCGCCTTCCCGGGCGGAGGACAGTGCCAGGCGCACCCGCCTTTCCTGCCGCCACCTTGGAAGTCTGGAGCATCCGCCCGCTAGTCCCTGCCACCTTTACTCTAATTCTTAACCCAAATTAAGTTATAGTCACCTCCTTGGTGTCACCGCTAGGACCCCTTATTGGCTGGCCTGCTAAAGGCAGAAAATCCTACCGTTTCCAGAAGATGTGATCAGAGCTCACGCCATTAGCAGCTTCTCAGTCCGCCATCTTCCCAAAGGTCCCTGTGTAACTTCTGAGTCCCTGTCAGTCTAGACTCACAGTCAATGGTCATAGCTAGGAATATTCTAGGCTGCATTCATTTCTGGACCAGTCTTCCTCTAGTTGGCATAGTAGGTTGGACAAGTCTCCCTTTGGAAAGTGGGGAAGTTCTTATAATTGTTGCTTTACAGTGAGAGCAAGGTCCCAGAGAGGCCCACAAGAGGGTTTAGGATGTCCTGATAGAAGTGACCAGTGATAATGGATAGAGGGATCTATTAGAGGTCTAGGCCCATTATATCAATGTGGGAATCCAAGGATTCTTTGACTAGGGCCCCAGATGATGGGGTGGCTTGGAATTGACCAAAAATGTCATTGTTAAACTGTGTAAATCTTTTGCCTTTACCCAGTTTTTGTAGTCCTGACAAGGTTAGACATAAAGCAGTTGAGGGAAGTGAAGTGGGAGGAAGGGCAGGGAGGAGAGGATGGTTTCTAAATATTTAGAAATGGTAGTAAATATTTGATTAGGTACTTTTTTGGTGTCTTCTCTAGGTCTTTCTACTTGCTTACTGAACTTACTGAGTCTAAGTCTACTCACAGCAGGATTACTGAGTACTTTTACTCTGAGGTACATATTTTCTTCTAACTTATGGATACATGTGCACCTGTCCCTTAAGTCCTGTTCTATATCTAGAGTCTGTAACATTGTTAGGGAATGTGCCATTTGAAATGAAACTAGGGAGTGCCATGAGTAAGGAAAAGTCTCCCCAGGTTATTGGAGTTGTTGTGTTAATATGTCAGGCTTGGCATGTGATGCTTCCTATAGGTTGTGAACTTTAATTTTCCATGTTGTGAAAATTAACTAATGCACAACCCAGTGGATTTATATTTATTATATTGGTCATTTATAATATTTTTGAAAAGTATTTAATCTACCCTTTAAGATTCAAACAATGATACTATTTTTTCTTTCTTTCTTTCTTTCTTTTTTTTTTTTTTTTTTTTTTTGCTTCTTCATGAAGGAGAAATAAGAAAACTATAAGCTCCTAGCTTTGGAAAGAACTAATAAGCAAGTTTCTCTCCAGTTCTTCAGTCTACAGCAGTTAACTTCCTTTCGTCCACTGAACTTTGCTTCCCATCCTCTGTCAGCCTTCTTAGAGACCCTACATTCTCTCTCCCTCACTGTGATCTAAGAGTAAGTTTCCGTTTGAGTGGGAAAATGGTTGTGAGGTCATTTAGGTATTCACAGAAAAAAAAATAGCCTCTTACTTTTTTTTATTGATTCCAGGAATGAGGTTATGAGAAACCATGATCTATTTTACCATAAATACTACTAATCCAGAGATGAATTTCCAGTATACAGTAATGATTGATTTGAATTTAAATGAGTTCATATTCAGAATTCCATCTAGACTCAAATAAAGTAACAGATTCATCCAATGACTGGAAAAAAATTAGAGTTGATATTTAAAAAGTGAAAGATTTATCCATTCTGAATCTATAAATTATTTTTGGCAAAATTACCAAGGAAATTGAACAGATTATTCAAAAATGTATGTATAACTTTTGAAAAACACAAATAGCAAAAGCATTCCTAAGGAAAAAGAAGAAAAAATGGAAGCATCACAATGCCAGACTTTAAGTTATACTACAAAACAATAGTTGTTGAAACAGTGTGGTATTGGAACAAAAATGGTCATATGGACCTATGGAATAATATAGAGAGTTCAGAACTCAATCCACACATGTATAGGCATCTCCTACATGACAAATGGGCCACATCTGACCATTGAGTGAATAAAGATCTCTTTAACAAGTGGTGTTGGCAGAACTGGATGGCCATATGCAGAAAAATGAAACTAGACCACCAATTAACACCATATGCCAAAGTTAATACAAAATGGATAAAACATCTGGATATTAGAGCTGAAATCATAAAATACATAGAAGAACATACAGGTGAAACATTTCATTACATTAATACTAAAGACATATTTGGAGACTTCAATCTATGGGTAAGGGAAGCAAAAACAAGATTGAACAAATAGGACTATATCAAATTAAAAAGCTTCTACACATCAAAAGAAAACTCCATAAGGATAAACAGGAAACCTAGCACGTGGGAGGTCATATTCACACACTATACTTCAGACAAGCAGTTGACATCTAACATCTATAAAAAAAAAACTCTTACAGCTCAACAAAAATAAAAAGAACAATCAAATAAAAAGTTGTCAGAAGATAGAGACAGTTCACTAAAGAAGAGACACTCAAGTTCTCTAACTGCCTTGACCATATCCCTATGTACAAATATTTGCTTTAGCCTAAATATTTAATATCTTAGATCTGTAAGATGATCAAACTCGGACAGTAGGCTGAAATTGTTCAAGGAGCTCTGAAAATGTATCTGCATATGTAGCTCTTTAAACATCTAAGTCAACTACAACTTTAGGCCAGACGTATCAAGACTATTTGGCCCTGTCAGTATTTAAAATAAGATGTTCAGATATCATTAAAAGGGCACAAAGCATAATGAAGTCAAGTATATTACTATAGATACTAGCCAATGGATTATCATAGAAAAGAATATGAAAGCTATCAGGGAAGGGTATAGGATAGGATACAGAGTTCTGGTGGTGGGAATTATGTGGAGTTGTACCCCTCTTATCCTATGGTTTTGTCAGTGTTTCCTTTTTACAAATAAAAATTTAAAAATATTCAAAATATAAAAAAATAATAAAGATCAGTAATGGAAAACGTAAGGTGAGAAAAAATACCAAACTCACCTGGTTACAACAATAATCAGTTATTGATATTCTAAACTCTTTCTAAGACTATACAAAACCCCTTGCATTCTCTTTAAGATCCTGATTTCTCCTTGTCCTGGAAACTCTAGGACTATGCCCATAATTCCTGATATTTCTTCTTTATGATTCCATACCACCTCTGTCGACTACTGGTGCTGCCATCATGCTGCTACTGAATTCTTACTGTGAGCTGTAACCAGAGATAGCCAGCCTTACAACTCTTCAAACCTAGTGAGATCTTTCCTAATACATGAGACTACCAACATCCACCTTAGACAGCACATCATTTAACTAAAATGGATATTAGGTATAGGCTAGGGTTTAGGGTACTGGGTACAGGTGTACATGTATCCATAAGCAAGGGGCAATTATATACTTCAAAGTACTAGTACTCAATATTCCTTGGTGATTACCCTTAGATCTAATAAACCTGAAATCCTACTTGAAGTGCCTAAAAAAGGCATTATAAATTCTCTAATCAATTAGACTTAGACCAAACTAGCTTGGCAATCTAACCAAAAGGCCCAAAGAAAACACACCCAAAAAACTTAATTATGGTTGAGTTCAACAAATGATACTCAATGCTTAAACAACTGAAAGAAAGTCTAAGGTCATCAGATAAAGAGAGGACTACAAAAGGACAAGAGACTGGTTCACTTAATAATGGCCCTTTGGGGGGCATATCATACTACCTCAATATACAGTGTCCTAGTTAGGAAATCTTTGGATTCCCACACAAATAGGATGGGCCTAGACCTTTGATAAATCCATTTCTCCACCACCACTGGTCACTTCCATGAGGAAAGTCATCATAAGCCCTCTTGGAGGCCCTTCCATTAAACAATGAAGGTAGGGACAGCCCCAGTGTTGAAGGGAGACTGGAGTATCCCGCCCTGCCACTCTAGGAAGACTGGTCCTGAAATAAATGCAGACTGTGACCATGAGCTGTGAGCTCAGACCAATAGGGACTCAGAGGTTACACAGGCCCTGGTGCTAAATATAAATATAAATATATATGTGGGCCCTGATTTGGGTGGATGGAGGTAAATACTTAATTCTATCTCCAGAAATTTTTCAAGAATAGGAGCTACTCTCTGCCCTAATCCAACTTTCTAGCCCCTTTTTCTACTCTGACACCATTTTGTCAGACAATATTTTTATCCAACTGCATCCTAGCTATCAAACTCAAGCAAAAACTACCATAGTCATGGGCCTCTAGAAACATGCCTAAAATGAACTTCTTAGCTTTCTTTCACCCTAAAATCCCTAATCTCATCTGTTCTATTCTTACTTTTTTGGTTCCTGTCCATTAACCATTTTGTCTCACTTTGTATCCTGCCATCCTCTAGACACCAATTTGCAGATGCTACCATGATTCCATCCTGACTTCTCTGGGCAGAATCCCTCCCAAGTATGTCCTGGAAACTAACCTCTCCAGAGCTCTAGCCCACTAGGGAAAGATAGAAACAGGCTGGGGATATAGATCAACCTGCCAACCCACATTGTCAGTAGAGAAGCAATTAGAACAGCCAGAAGTATGTTAGGTTGGTGCTCTATCAAATCTACAATAAGTAAATCATACCTACAGCTAAGTAAATTCCTACCTTCTGCACCCCAAAATCAATCTTGATCCATACTCCCAGTAGGAGGAGAAGTGAGAGGAGGAGAAGATAAGGGCTATGAACTTCAGCTCCAACAGGACCCACAGAGAAGAGGAAAAGGGACATTATGGAGGTAGTGATAGTGTCATGATTGGCTTGGAGGGGAAGAGAGGACTGGACCTGGAAGAAAAAGGGGGCAATTATGTACAGATGTAGACAGATGGTTGTGGAGTTGATGGTTGGCCCATGTCTACAACCTTAGGGGTACTGCAGGGGCTTGCAGCGGGAGACTAAAGATTCAGAACTCCAGTGGTGAGAATGGTGTGGAATTATACCTCTGTTAACATGTAATTTTATAAATCAATATTAAATCACTAATAAAATTTTTAAAAGTTATCCAATATGAAGAGAAACCAGAGTGTGAGTTGATATATTTAGATTGCCTAAACAAAAGCTTTTTAGTGGCCCAGATGTGGGAAAAAGAAAAAAAAAAAGTAAGCAATATTCCACAATCTCAAAGTCTATTAGATCTGAAAAATATATTTCATCTTCATCATTGTTGGTTTATTCATTCCTGACCTCATGCTCAAAGTAACTCACCCATTACCTCCACTAGGTACAAGACTAGTATCTTAATTCAAAAGTTTCCTCTAAGAAAAATAGGTTAACTTTTGAATTTGATCAAGTCTAGTTTTGAGTTATGGTGCTATTTTAAGAGAAGAATTGGAGAGAATGGATCCCCAATCTACATTATAACTCAACAGAATTTAAGGCTGTCCCCAGCACTTTGCATTAGCAGCAAGTAATTACCTCCAAGTAGAATGCAGTGAGGGTCAAGAATAGTTTCAAACAATCAAGCGGAAGTGTTACCTGGTTTACTGAACATGCTAATACAAAGCTGTATTTGGAAGATTCAGAGAAGAAAAATGCCTCCAACCCAAATTGCCTTGTAAGCTTTTTCGCAAGAGTGGGTCAGAATGGCTTGTAGATGATAAAAATTTTAAGCTGCAGTTGTTTAGTTTTAACACTTTAAATGAAATTTAAGGGATTTATGTCTTCACAATTAAATTTAATAATATGCTCTAGGTTCATAAGAATAAGCATCCATGCATTCTTTGCATGTTAGGTTGGCCTTCTATCAAATTGTACATTTAAGTAAATTGTATATTTAAGTAAACAATTTTAGCATATGGAATTATTAACCAAGTCAGACTATCTCTTGTGAAATACTAAGCATATATGAGATACTTACTGTAGTTAATTTTTTAAAAGATTTTATTTATTAATTAATGAGAAAGATGAGAGGAGAGAGAAAAAGGACCAGGCATCACTCTGGTACATGTGCTGCCGGGGATCGAACTCAGGACCTCATGTTTGAGAGTCCAATGCTTTATCCACTGTGCCACCTCCCAGACCATGTTAATTTTTTTTAATTTAATTAATCCTCCATGATTAAAATCTGCTTGGGCAACAATTAAAATTCATAATAATAATTTATTAGCAGTAAATTAACTTTGAGAACACAATATAATCAGATACAGAAAAACATGGGTTGACTAGTATTTTAATTATACACTTACCAATTAGGTTACATTTACTTTAATATCTTATTTAAACCATATTTATTTAGCAATTTTTGGATAAACATATTTTATACAACCAGGTTAATGATAATATAAATAATGATGAACTAAAATTTATATCTTCTAGCTTTAACTTTTTGAGGATAAAGGACCTGGGGAAACAGCTCAACAGTAAGACAGCAGACTTCCATGCCTGAGGTTCCAAAGTTCACAGGTGCAATTCCTGCCATGACCATATGCCAGAATTGAGCAGTGTTTTGATATCACTCTCTCTCTCTCTTTCTCTCTCATAAAAATTAATTAGTTAATTAAAAAATGGAAATATGCGAGGACCTGGGTTCAAGTTCCTGGTTCCCACCTGTAGGGGGGGAGCTTTTGAAGTGGTGAAGAAGTGTTGCAGGTGTCTCTCTGTCTCTCCCTCTCTATCACTCCCTTCCCTCTTGATTTCTGACTATCTCTATCCTGTAAGTAAAGATAATCAAAAATTGAAAAAAAATAAAAACACTTGTCTGCTATATAGCTTGAAAAGAGGAAAAACCAAACTCTTTAAATATGTAACTTCATATGATAGATTATTAATGCTTAAATTAGATGATTGGAAAAGTTACAAAAATATTGATTGTGTGGCTCAAATATATAAAATGTTTCATTCATTTCTCAGGTTTTGTCTTGTTAAAAGTTTATCTTTGCCATGTGTGCAGACCAGGATGGAGTACAGCCCCCACCACAAAGGAGGCTTTAATTCTATGGCTTCCTTCTCCCTCTCTGCCTTTTTTTTTTCTTTTTGCCTCCAGGGTTATTGCTGGGGCTCAGTGAATCATGAATCCACTGCTTCTGGAGGCTATTTTTTTCCCCCTTTTGTTGCCCTTGTTGTTGTAGCCTTGTTGTAGTTACTATTGTTGTTGTTGATGTCGTTTGTGCAGGTCTGCAGGTGTCTATCTTTCTCTTCCCCTCTCTGTCTTTTTGTTTCTAGTTTGGAGGAAAAAAAATTGTTTTGCTAGTACTCAGTTGCCATCAGAGAATTCACAAGAGCAGCAGTATAGAAAAGAATAGGTGAGAGGAGCTACTGACTTGAAAACCAACTCAAGTTGGAAAGTTTTATAGCAGTTCTTCAAAGAAGAGAAAGGAAGTTCTGGTTTTATACACATTGAAGAGTTTCTCAGGCTCAACAGAGGAACATACAATGAAAGTACAGAAAATCATGAGAAAACACCATGAAGAGCATATACTGCAGACCTTGGGGGAACCCTACAGGTTAGACTCCACTAAGCAGTTCTGCCTGGCCCAGAGTCTGGGGGTTTTAATCAGTCAGGTTCTCCCTTGGTTAGATTAAAGCCAAAGAATGCTAGAACAGGATAGGTGTGTCACATCCTCTAGATGACAAAACTCAAGCCATTTTTTACTTTTATTTCTTATGTTTTAAGATACTTTTTTATTTATTTCAAAAAATAAGGGAAGACAGAGAAGAGATAGAATCCTGAGCATCACCCTGGCATATGTGGTACAGGGGATCAAATCGGGAACCTTCTACCTTCAAGTTCAATGTTCCTAGTTCAAGTTCACTGCACCACTGCCCAGGCTGCATATTCTGTTTCCTTAACCCCAGAGAGTCTGTGCCAACTTTATTCAGGAAAAGAAAAGGTGAAAAGCTACAGAGAATTTTGACACATTAAAATGAAAAGGGGACAATTAAAGAAAACTAGGACTTCAGAAAGTATTAGAACAGAAGAGAATACTTGGACATGTATATAAATCCCCCTCTAATCCCCTTATCCTCAGCTGACACATCCATATTTCTCAAGTAAGAGAAGATCTCTAGAGAAATGCAAAGTTTCTA
The DNA here is from genome assembly GCF_950295315.1 of Erinaceus europaeus. NCBI lineage: Eukaryota > Metazoa > Chordata > Mammalia > Eulipotyphla > Erinaceidae > Erinaceus > Erinaceus europaeus. The sequence continues at coordinate 97,164,626 of NC_080172.1, forward strand.
ATCCATCTAAAGTCCCTGTCTTCTATTCATATGCCCTCCTGTCAAATTCAGGTGAGATGGACTTGACAGATCAGAAAAAAAAAAATCAGGATAGGGTAGGCTGTACTGCCCTAAGATATAACTCCCTCCCCTCCCAGGATGAAGTATTTAAGACAAGAAGGATTTATTTGCAATCACTCTAAGTTTGGAAGAAAGAAGACAGTCCTCTTTGTTTTGAAGCCAGCAAGGTTTCTCTATCAAGTAAAGAGAACAAAAAATTGTTTTAATATTATGAAAGAACCTAGAAATAGTCTCACATTTTAGTGGCTATGACTTGGCTGCCTGAGCCTAATGAAGAGAGAGGCTGAGCACTAGAGACAGTGAGAGAACATAGACCTGAGCTTCAGTTTCTATCTAAGATTTTCTGATTCAGCCTACCTGAGCAATCTATTCCGTTTTCTTACCTCAGGGCTATAACATGGATCCTTTGTTCTCCAAAGATAAACAGAGAGAGACAGAGAGATATGGCTAAAACTATTCATATTCAATTAAGAATATATGATTAGTAAAAATATATTACTTCCTTCCCTCTCATATAACTACTATTTGGAGTGAGGATGCTAAAGTATAGGTATGATTTCCTTATTCCGAAAAGGAAAAAAAAAAAAAACATATCAAAAACTTTAAGCTTCCTTCCTGAACAATTCATTGTCAACCTTTCATTTCTTTTTTTTTTCCTTTTTTTAAATTTTTTATTTAAGAAAGGATTAATGAACAAAAACATAAGGTAGGAGGGGTACAACTCCACACAATTCCCACCACCCAATCCCCATAACTCACCCCCTCCCCTGATAGCTTTCCCACTCTCTATCCCTCTGGGAGCATGGACCCAGGGTCATTGAGGGTTGCAGAAGGTAGAAGGTCTGGCTTCTGTAATTGCTTCCCCGCTGAACATGGGCGTTGACTAGTCGGTCCATACTCCCAGTCTGCCTCTCTCTTTCCCTAGTAGGGTGTGTCTCTGGGGAAGCTGAGCTCCAGGACACATTGGTGGGGTCTTCAATCCAGGGAAGTCTGGCCAGCATCCTGGTGGCATCTGGAACCTGGTGATTGAAAAGAGAGTTAACATACAAAGCCAAACAATTTGTTGAGCAATCATGGATCCCAAGCTTGGAATAGTGGAGAGGAAGTGTTAGGGAGGTACTCACTGCAAACTCTAGTGTACTTCTGCTTTCAGGTATATATTTTGCAGTAGTTTATGGGTACGTGTTTATGGGTACAGTTTCTCTCTCACAGAAACTGGTGTATATCTAGGTTATGGGACTTTGTTAGAAAGTGAACTACCTGAGGTGAAATTAGAGTGTACTATAAAAAAAAAGGTCTCACCTGAGTAATGAAGCTGAAGGGTTGTCATTCCACACATGAAGTCTCTGGACACAGTCTGAGGTGAAGCATGTTGAGGTGGCAATCATTGCGTTGGTTAGGTTGTGATCGGCGGATGCAATATTATTTGGTTTGGATTGGGAGATGCATATGGGAAAGTGGGCCCTATCCAAGGGTTCCAGGACTGGGGGAAGTATAGTGGAGATGTGAGGTTCTTGCTGTCTTAGGGTTCAAAAAGACAATTGATAGTTAATGTTATCATCACATTATTTGGTAACTGGGTTAACTTTGAAAAGTCCTTTTGTTATGGTTTGCTGTACAGTATCCAGTATCTTGTGTATAGCTGTGCTATTGGATGCTTCTAATCTACTTGGTCTAGGCTTTTAAGAGAGTCTGCATATCAAATACACAGCCTATATATTAAAAAGATTCAGTTTGTGTTTTGAGAAACTTTGAGACATACAATTGATTTTCCCCCTCTCATATTAATTAACTACTGATTTATATGTCTACATTTTGCTAGGAGTGTACATAAACACCATTCCCACCACCGAAGGACTGTGACCCATCCCTCCCGCCCACTCCCACCCCCCACTGGCCCAGGAAGCTGCATGTCTACCCCTCACCACAGGGTTTTTACTTTGGTGCCCTACTTACAATTTGATCAGGTCCTGCTTTTAGTTTCCCTTTCAGATCTTCTTCCTCAACTTCTCTTGATGAGTGGGATCATCCCATACTCATCTTTATCTTTCTGACTTAGTTCACTTAACATAATTCCTTCTAGCTCTGTCCAAGATGGGTCAGAGAAGGTGGGTTCATTGTTCTTGATAGCTGCATAGTATTCCATTGTGTATATATACCACAGCTTTCTCAGCCACTCATCTGTTGTTGGGCACCTGGGTTGCTTTCAGGTTTTAGCTATTATGAATTGTGCTGCTATGAACATAGGAGTACACACCTCTTTTTGGTTGGGTGTTATGGAGTCCTTGGGGTATAACCCCAGGAGAGGAATTACTGGATCATATGGAAGGTCCATGTCTAGCCTTCTGAGAGTTTTCCAGACTGCTCTCCACAGAGGCTGTACCAATTTACATTCCCACCAGCAATGTAAAAGGGTTCCTCTGTCCCCACATCCTCTCCAGCATTTGTTGCTGCTGTCCTTATTGATGTATGCCATTCTTACAGGAGTGAGGTGGTATCTTAGTGTTGTCTTAATTTGCATTTCTCTGACAATCAGTGACCTAGAGCAGTTTTTCATATGTTTGTTAACCTTTTGGATCTCCTCTGTAGTGAATGTTTTGTTCATATCCTCTGCCCATTTTTGGATGGGGTCATTTGCTTTTTTGGTGCTAAGTTTGCTGAGCTCTTTATATATTTTGGTGATTAGTCTCTTGTCCGATGTCTGGCATGTGAAGATCTTCTCCCATTCTGTGAGGGGTCTCTCTGTTTGTTTAATAGTTTCTTTGGATGTGCAGAAGCTTTTCAATTTGATGTAGTCCCATTGGTTTGTTTCTGCTTTAGTCTTCTTGCAATTGGGTTTGATTCATCAAAGATGTCCTTGAGGTGTAGGTGGGAAACTGTTTTACCAATGTTTTCCTCTAAGTATTTGATTGTTTCTGGTCTGACATCTAGGTCTTTGATCCATTTGGAGTTGATTTTTGTTTCTGGTGAGATAAAGTGGTTCAGTTTCATTCTTCTGCATGTTTCAACCCAGTTTTCCCAGCACCATTTATTGAAGAGAGCCTCCTTTTTCCATTTAATCCTTTGGGCTCCCTTATCAAAGATTAGATGCCCATAGGTGTTGGGATTTACTTCTGGGCTTTCAATTCTGTTCCACTGGTCTGTGTGCCTATTTTTGTTCCAGTACCATGCTGTTTTGATGATGATGGCTTTATAATATAGTTTAATGTCTGGGAGTGTGATGCCTCCATTTCTGTTTCTTTTCCTTAAGATGGTTTTGGCAATTCTAGGTGTTTTCAACCTTTCATTTCTTAAAGGGTAATTTTTACTAGACCATTTCATATTCTATTAAGTATTCTGTGACATTGTGGTCATCAACATCAGTGACATTTTCTGGTGTTTTCTAACCAACACTGTGAGTGTCTTTCAAGTGCTTAGTCTCATGCCAATTTGATGCTAAGGCTCCAGTCCACTCCAGGAACCCAGAGTCTGATTCGATGCATTATGGAAACCATCCCCATGGCTTCTTGTAAGAAGTTCTGAGGTTTGTTTCCTGTCTGTGCTAAACTAGGAAAGACAAAAGCTCTCTGGGACACTAATTACTACTGCTCCAGAATTACCACTTTTAGGATAGGAAAGCACACAAATTAACGGTAAAGGTGGTTTTTTTCACTCCTTAATTTTTCTCCCAAATCATTTTATTGGGGGGGTTGTTTACAGCACTGCTGTTGACAATTGTATATTCCTGTGACATGTGTCTGCAAAACACTCTTACTCTCAATTTAGGTTGCTTTTGCCCATCAAGTGTCCGGGTGTCAAAGTCACCTTTATTTTATCCCTTCCCTTCTTCCCCATAGTACTTTGTTTTGGTACAACACACTATTTAATTTTTGCCGATATAGCCTGAGAGTGCTTCTTCTTGAGCAAAAACTCAACTGGAGCCAATCTAGGCTGCTGCGAGGGAGAGGGATCAGGAACTCCTGCTAACATCGTAGGAGATATGCTCTGGAACTCTTGGAGCCGGAAAGCAATTCCAAGTGTTTTTACTCAGAAAAGCAGCTTGTATATATACTCGCCAAGTAGGGTGGAAACAGGGTGTGACATAGAGAGAGTGGAGCGAAAAAAAGAGATTGGTGAAAATCAGGGTGTGACAAGGAGAGGGGGCGGAGCAAAAAGACATCTTGAACCAGTGGGGATTAAACCAATGCCCTGGAGGGAGGGTGGTGCTTAGTTAACAGTGGTTTATGTAAACAGACCGCAGCTTTAAGTGGGATCAAACCAATGCCCTGCAGGCATGTTGGTGCTTAGTTAAGCAGGATTAGAGACAGAAGATTTAAGCCAGGAGAGCTGGCATATTACCCAACAAATTTTCTTAATTTTAATTAGTATATCTCTTATTTGTCTCTTTGTTGGGAAGAATAATGGTTTATAAGACATAGGTATAGTCTCATCACTCTGTGCTAGGAGTCTATCCTTGTGAAAATTAAAAATTCGAGTTAGTTTTTCCCAAAACCAATGCCAACTTTCCCCAGGGCATCAGACTTTGAGAATAGGGAAAAGAGAAAGGAGAAGAAAATGTTCTGACTATGGCACGTCTGGGACTAACTTTTGCCATCAGTGAGGTTCCCTAATGACTGTGATGCTGACCTGTGGTCTGGGGACTGGGGAAGGAGCAGAAGCTGTAAGCCACAACTCCTGAAAGTGTGTTCTCCAGACCACACTCTTTCATTAACTAATTCTATGACCTTTGAGGAGTCCTTTGGCCCCTATGAGCTGCATTTTTCTCAGGTGTGAAATCAAATGCTTGGACTAGACAGGCCTCTCTGAGATGTGACACCCTGTTATTCTGGGTATGTGTGTTCCTGCCTCTGTAATAGAGGTCACTAACTATACATCGTACAGCTTTTGCAGGTACTATGAATTGAAGCAGTGTAACCATGTTGATCAACTTGAGAAGCAACCCTCCCCACCCCCACAAAGACTTGCCAAGAGATAACAATTAGACACATCACCTCTGGAACTCATTGGCATTGATCACACACACACACACACACACACACACACACACACACACACCACACACTTCCAAGTGCTCCCAGTGGTTATAAATTGAAGAAGGAAATAATTCTTCTTCAGTAGTAAAGTCCCCAAGATAAAATGATGGTTGAATATCACTACACTCACTAATATATCAGTGAGACAGCCTTGTCCGAAGGGTACTTAGCCTGTGTCTTAGGGTTCATAGGCTTAGAGTGAGGTAGTTATAAAGGCAAGTGCTGTGTGTCACTGGGAACCCAGCTCAATCCAAGGGGAACTGTTGCTCAGTATAGTGGAACTACAGAATTTCAGAACTTCAATTCACCCTTTCCCCACCTTCTTATACATTTTACAAACAAGGGGAACAAGTTCAAGAAAACAGGAATAGAAATGAGGCAAAATTTTGTGTTCTCTAACACCTAACTCATCAGCCAATGTTCTTATGTTATACTTTTCTAAAGAATACTAAGCCAGGACTGAGGAGACAGCATAATGGTTATGCAAAAGATTCTCATACCTGAAACTCTGAAGTCCTCGGTTCAGTCCCCAACACTACCATAAGCCTGAGCTGAACAGTGCTCTGGTCTTTCTCTCTATATATCTCTTTCTCATTAAAAGATTAAAATATATTTTAAAAAAAAGAATACTTAGACTCACTTTCTGAAACACTAGTCTAATATCAAAAAGAGTAATATGATAGTACCAATAAGGACAATTATATATTTCACATAATTTTGTATATGCATGTCACACAGCATATACAAGCACACATATATTTAAATACACTACTACTAGCTGGACAATATGATAAGAATTTCATCACAGCTCTATTTTTAACACTAATTCTATAAGTTGAATTTGTTGTCATTTCCAGCTTACAAGTAAGAAGACTGACATTTAAAGACATGAGCAACCATATGATTTGGTGACATATATAGCCTTCTTATTTAATTGAACCAATTCATTTATTTTATGTCATGTTATCGGGTGGTTAATGGTTAGACACCTGGATACAATTTCTTGTCTTCCTATGACAGATATCTGCAAAACACTCTTACCCAAAACTTACGTCCTATTTCACTCTTATGCACCAAGATCCCAAAGACTCTCCCTCACCAGCCCCCTGCCTTCCTTCCTCAGACTCCTTTGCTTTGACGCAAGCCTAGTGAAGGTTTACTTTGTGTTTTCCCTTTCTGTCCTTGTTTCTTGTATCACCCATTTTTAAAGGCCTTACTAACAGTATTAAAAAGTAGTCACTGTGGTATAATCTAGACATAAGTTGGATAGAGTTCTTCCCTTAAGGAGATAATAGTAACTGATGTCATAAACTGGTTATATAAAGAAGCAATGCAAAAGGAAAGTAGAGTTGATGTCAGGAGAAAGATTTTGCTATGTACTGGAAGAATGCAGAGACAATAAGTATTTTTTTATATTGAATAGATTAGAAGAATTAAAACAAGAGAGGAGGTAGCTGGATTGAACCTCAACCGATACGTATGTGCAGTGGACTGGAATTGGAGTAAAAGGCCTTCCTGGAAATAGAATCTCAGGGCCTGGAAACACAAAGCATGGAGCTAAATGACAAATCAATTAGGAAATTTCAGTTTTGATCAGTTCATGGTCACAACAAAGAGAGAGAGATTGTAAAACATTGGTAAGTAAAGACAAAAAATCCTATAACAGCCAAGAATTTTTTCTTTCTTATTTTGTCATGCTGAAGACATGGGAAAGCAATTAGGAAGTCTGTGAGCTAAATGTCTAAACCAGATAAAAATAATAATAACAATTATTATTATTATTATTTGGAAATAGCTCAGCATTATACTTATAGAAGCCCCAGAGAAAAACAGTGTTCTGTATCCCTTTCATAAAAGTAAATAAATACATCTTTAAAAATGGAATTAACCCAGCCAACTATTTTTTTCTTCATGTCAAAAACTTGCGAATTTAGTGTAAAATAAATAGGGCTTACAGTTATAATAGATGGTTGCTTCTCAACACACAAATTTTAACTAGAATGGATTGATTCAGCTTCCCAGAACAGAGCGTCTGCAAATAGTAAAAGCCTGGTGCAAAACAATTAACTTACATCACCACTTTAAAGAGGAGTAGTGATTTATTCCCACTGAAGTAAGAACAAAAGAAAGCAGGGTTTAAATCAGTGGTGTTCTAGTAAATGTTTAAATAGTAGCTTTTTTTTTTCCATGTGCATTTGTGTCTGTGTAAGTTTATGACTTTTCTAATACAAACACAGTCTACAGTTTAACTGATAATGATAAAGAATCAATACTCTTTGTTGTAAGTTCTTGGTTGTAAATTCTGTTGGATCTTATAGAAAGATCACATTAATTTTAGCCAAATGCTGTGTCTGAAACCACTTCTGTTGTTGTTGCTAGATCTTCACCTATCATAATTTCTCAGAAACAGAAAGAAAGACAGCATGGCACCAAAACTTCACCCGTGAGTGTTTCAAGGACTCAAACCTCGGTTGTGCACATGACAAAGCAGGCACCCTCCCAGGTGAACTATCTCTCTAGCTCCATCTGAAACCCACATACATATGGTTGCAAGTAGTGAACAATGTTAGTTATGCTTGAGTATGAATTGTGTTTTTAGTTATTTAAAGGGTATGGTAATAGTGGGGTGTTAGAAAAAGATGGCACCATGCCTTTCAGGACAAAGGGATGGAATGTTAAGCAGACTATGCTAAATGAAATAGTAAGAAAGTAAAAGACAGTTACTGGGTGGCTTCAATAGCATCACTTGTATGAAATAAAAATCTAACAAACTTACAGAAAATACAAAAAAAGTAAACTGTTAGGCTCTGAAAGCCACAGTGGTTGTACATAGAATGGAGTGCTGTGAGGCCCATCAGGCACAGAGGAAATGCAGACTTTGGCTCCATGTCCCTATATCGCAGAGGAAATACAAATCTCTTCCAGACACATAGATCAGAACAACTACATAGGGTGAATCAGGAAAGTATGCACTCTGTGTCCGTCTGTTTTCCATTACAGTGGCACACCTGGTTCAACACATAGGATACAATGCACAAAGACCCTCGTTCATGCCCCCAGCCTTCACCTGCAGAGTAACAATGAAGATTTGAGAGTGGTGACCCAGTGTTGCAAGGGTCTCTCTATCTCTTTTTCTCTCGATCTCCCCCATCTTGATTTCTGGCTGTCTCCATACAACAAACAGTAAGGATAATTAAATAATAAAATTAAAGGTAACTTGATAGTCATTAAAATAAAAATAATTATGTAGCTACACCCTTAAATTTTTATAATATTTCAAACCCATATTAAATAATCACAAACTATTGTTATTATTATTATTTTGCCTGGCCTGCACCTTGCATTTGTGTGACTTCACAACACAAGAATCACTTTTTCTTTTCCTTCTTTTTATCTTTATCTTCCCCAGCACCTCACTACTTTGGACTGACTTTTTCAGAGAAAAAGGAAAAAACAGAGGCAAAGATTGCACCACCACAATTTCTCCCAAGTGACACAGGGGTTGGGATCTTGAACTTGGGTCACATGCCTGGCCAAATAGTGAACTCACTGTTTTGTTTGCTACGCAGTTTGTAGGTTCTTATCTCTCATCATGCCATTTATCTTTTCCTCTTCTTATCAGGAACTTTTCAGCATACTGGACTTTGGTTTTGAGAAAACCGAACATGTCAATATCTTCCTGACTTCAGCGTCCTAAGAACTCTTTACATTGAGCTGTATACTAAATACTTCTTTCTGTGTTTTCTTTTAAAAGCTTTAAATGTTAGACCAGAGAAATAGTTCACCAGTTAGGAGGTAAGATGTAGGCCTTGCTATATGAGCTGTCTAAGTCAGAGCCCTAACGCCACATGGGAGGTGCTTGGTAAGAAGCTCTGTGCTCCATGCCCTGTGATGGCTTGCCCCACCCCATCTGTTCCTGTCTATCTCTATCTCTCTCAATGAAAAGGTACCTAAAGTGTTGAGATCACGCATGTGCAAGACATCTATGCTGCAAAAAATTTCAAACATCCATATTTTACATTTAAATTCATAACCCATAGTGAATTAATCTATTTCCACATAGTATAACATTTTTTTATTTTTTAAAACTTTTTATCTTTATTTATTTATTGGATAGACACAACCAGAAATTGAGAGGGAAGGTGGTGATAGGAAGAGAGACAGAGAGACACCTGCAGCACTGCTTCACCACTTGAGAAGCTTTCCCCCTGCAGGTGGGGACTGAGGACTAGAACCTGGGTCCTTGTGCACTGTAACATGTATGCTCAACCAGGTGCGCCAACACCCAGCCCCAGTATAACATTTTTAACCAAAATACTTTTTTTTCTTACCCAAGCATGTCTAATTATTCTTGAATCACTCCTTGAAAAGATTATTATTTCCCTACTGAAGTTTTCTTTATATTTATTTTCTGGAACCAGGACCACTCACATATGTGATTTCACTACTCAGGGCTACCTTTTCATCCAGAAACTGAGATACAGAGAAAGGAAGAAGGTAGCACAGCATTGGATCTTCCTCTTGTACCTTAGCACTCCCCATGTGGTACTGGGGCTTAAACTTGAGCCATGCCCATGGCAAGGTATGTACCTGGCTCAGTAAGCTAGCTCTCTGGCCCTCCACTGGCATTGTGCATGTGTGTGTGTTTCGTAGAATTTACTTTATTGTGACTCTAATTTTTAATAACAATTGTGTATAACACCCAGTTCATGAAACAACGAAAACTTAATAATTAGTTCTCAGAGCTGCTACCAGAACAATATAGTTTTTAACTGTTTTTTATGGTTTTGATTGGGGACAGAAAACTATCATGGGAATTATGAGAGACGGTAAAAGTGTCTAAAGACTGAAATATATAACATGAAATAGTGCAACAGCATCAAGACCCAGACGTGGCATTAGTACTATCTTATAGAAAACTAAAACCAGGTTTGAAATTTGCACTTTATTAGCTTTGGGGAGAAGAAGCAGAAATTGAATGTTTTTCATGCTATTAATTTGAAATTGCTTAATTAATTGGTTTCTTTCACACTAATTGGGTGACCATGAAACTTGGTAGGACAAACGTGACCTCTGTTACTAAAGAAACTGGGTCTGAATCTTGCTTCTCGATTTCCAGCCACACTAAAGAAACACAGCATAGGCCTGTAAAGTTCTTTAGTCTTCAAGTTAGAAGAACACTGAAAAACCAGAAGCTGTATGTATATTAATTTAACAAAGACTTGATGATGATCAGGAGTAGAACACATGTCTTACATGATTAAGGTCCTGGGTTCCATCTTTGACACCACAGGAAATAATAGAGTTTAGCACTTCTCTCTATCTGTTTTTTTTTCCACATATAAAATAAAAAAATGAAACTCAATGTTTGATGAACAGAAGGAATATGGACACAGTCAAAAGAAAAGGTGTCATGATTCTTATCATTAAAGTATTCACAGGCAGTGGGAAGATGAACAAATGCACACACGAATTCCTTTATGGCAACTGTGATAGGTGGAGGGGGGAAAAGCAACATTTCTGATACAAATAGACAAAAATCAAGAGGGTCTATATGTGCAGTTCATGAAGTTACTTCTGCAGACAGGGACCCGGGGTCTTGAACCTGGGTCCTCGTGCTTGGTAACCATGTGTGCTCTGTCAGGGGAACTACCACCTGGCTCCCTAAATTGTTACTTTTTTTAAAGTAAGAGATACAAAAGCATTGTTCCATGGAGTTTCATTTCTCTTTTCTTCATTGTGATTATGCCATCCTGGGAACAGAACTCAGAGCTTCTTAGCTCTAAGGCATGTGCTCAACTGTTATGTCACCTCCCTGACTCTGTTGTAATTTTCCTTATTATAGATTTGGGTAAAATCAGGTGGACACAGCAGAGGTTTGGAGAACTCATCTGAGGACCTGAGACATGTCATTTCGACTGCATACTGCAACTCTCTCTGCATGTACAATATTATATAATCTGAATTGGGAGTTGGGCTGTAGCGCAGCGAGTTAAGCACAGGTGGCACAAAGCACAAGGACCAGGCTAAGGATCCCTGTTCGAGCCCTGGCTCCCCACCTGCAGGGGAGTCGCTTCACAAGCGGTGAAGCAGGTCTTCAGGTGTCTATCTTTCTCTCCCCTTCTGTCTTTCCCCTCCTCTCTCCATTTCTCTCTGTCCTATCCAACAACAACAACAACAATAATAATAATAACTACAACAATAAAACAATAAGGTCAACAAAAGGGAATAAATAAATAAAATAAATATTTTAAAAAATAATATAATCTGGAATTACTATAAGGACCTTCTCATGTGTCAAACACAGGGTTGCTTAACTTGTTTACTTAGAAGCACAAATAAGTTGAGCAATCAATATGGTAGTTCGCTAGGTCCATTGAAGTTATTCATTTATATTTATATTAACATTTTCCCACCCACATTCTCTACTTAGTATGCCCTTTTTAAGACAGACTAAATTATGAAAAATCACTTGGGCATCTAGAATCCTCAAACCTGGGACTGTTTATAAATTTTTGTTTTCAGCTGTTATGTATATCAGGTTTTGTACAGAAGTCAGTTATTGTTAATCAATTTTTTTTGTAATGAAGTCCATAAATCCACCTTAAATAAATATGCAAACTTCTTGATGCCCTTTTGTTTTCCTGCTTGGATCTGTGTGATTTCATTAAAATAGTTCACAAAAGTCAATTTGGGTTTTTTAAATTTTAATTAAAAAAATTTAAAAAATTAAAATTTATTGAGCACCCAGCCTGCATAGAATGTCCCAATGTTGGGAGCCTGGGTTGAATCATGTGGGGGATGAGGAGACATCCAAATGCAACCTCATTTCAGCCAATGTTATTTTGTTTAAAACAAAGAACAGTCTTTCCTCTCCACTACTTTTTTTTTTGTCAGAATATGAGAAATAAGAGGGACATGGTAGTTTTTCTCTTATTTCTTTTCTGTAGTGTCTTCTGATTTTCTATGCCTGTTTTTTTTTTAAGAATGATTTATTTCTTGGTTAGGGGGAGAGAGAGAGAGAGAAAGAGAGAGAGAGAGATCGGAGCACTGCTCAATTTTGGCGTATGGCAGTACTGGATTGAACCTAGACCCTCAGGCATGCAAGTCCTGTGCTCAGCTGAGCCAAAAGATTTCCATGGCTCTATACATAGGCATTTAAAAAGTTTCTTCCTTTTTATTTTTTCCCAGTGTGCAATTTTGAAATATTTCAAACCTACAGGGAAAATGAAGTATTCTTAGTGAATAATTTCTCTTTTAACCTTTACTAACACATTAGTTTCCCAGAACTGCCAATGACAGGCTACCATAAGTTGAGTGACTTAACAGAAATTAATTCTCTCAGAGTTTTGGAAGCTAGAAGTCTAAAATCAAAGTGTCACCTGGGTCATTGTTCTTCTAAAGTTTCTTAGGAAGTATCTTTCCCCCCTTTTTAAATTTTGATTATTGCTGACAGTCTCTTGAATTATTTTTCTTCTTATTATTATTGGATAGAGACAGCGAGAAAGTGAGAGGGGAGGGATAGACAGACAACAAGAGACAGAAAGACACCTACAGCACTGCTTCACCACTCCTTAAGTTTTCCCTCTGCACATGGGAGCCTGGGGCTTGAACCTGGGTCTTTGTGCACTGTAATGTTTGCATTTAACTGCTTAACCAGATGCACCACCACCTGCCCTGCAGTCCATTGTTTGTTTGTTTTTTTCCACCAGAGTACTGTTCATCTCTGACTTGTAGTGGTAGGGTATTGGACCTGGGACTTTGGAGCCAAAAGGCCTGAAAGTCTCTTTGCACAACCATTAAGCTACTCCTCCCTCCATTTTATTCTTTAACACTTCGACTTGTTTCTGTGTCATGACCCTCTGTACTAAGTGTCTCCTCTGGGTCTCCTGTCCATTTCTGAGGGTGGTCTTCACATGAGACATAGGGACCACCCTACTCCTATATGACCTTCATCTTAATTTAACTAATTATATCTTCAGAGTTCTGGGTATAGCCTAGTGTGTATATATGCATTAATTACTCATTATTATTTATCTTTAATGTCATCCAACCTTACTTGTACATGTACATATATCTGCACACATAGTTGTGTTGACCTTATAGACCCCACCTGCAGGGGAGTTGCTTTGCAATTAGCGAAGCAGGTCTGCAGGTGTCTATCTTTATCTCTCTCTCTGTCTTCCCCTCCTCTATCAATTTCTCTCTGTCCCATCTAACAACAACAGCAAAAATAACAGTAACAACAACAAGAACAAAAAAATGGAAAAAAGATGGCCATCAGGAGCAGTGAATTCATAGTGCCAAGCTCTAGCAATAACCCTGGAGACAGAAAGAACAAGAAAATTAGCACTAGACATATTTTACTCCCTAAATACTTCATCCAGCTGTTATCTGCTAAACAAAACAAACAAAAAAAAGACTGCACTACATAACCACAATACAATTATCACAGCATAATAAGTGTCACCTGATACACAGACTATGTGTACCTCCTTTCATTTGTCCAAACACTTCTTTATAGTAGTTGTCTTTTTTTTCCAAATCAGGATTAGATATTACATCAAAGCTCTGTAGTTTCTTTTAGCTGAAGAATAGCTCACCCTTTCTCTCTCTCTCTCTCTCTCTCTCTCTCCCTCTCTATTCGTGCATTGACATTTTAGAAGAAAATAAGAAAGTTGTCTTTGAAAATGTCCCAGATTCTATATTTCTCTGATTATTTCTTTATGCCTAGATTCACTTTAAATATTTGGAAAATAACACTAATAGGTGATACTATGTACCTATTAACTATTACAGATGTCAGGATGTACAAAATGACTTTGCTGCATAGTTGGAGATGCTTTATGCAGCTGCATGGTTAGGTACTGGAAGCTTCTTCAAGTCATTGTAGTGGGATGCCCATCCTTTCAAAGCTCGTTCAATTTCTAATATATGTTGCCTTTTAAAAATGTATCCATTTTATAATCCCAAGAAAGTGCTAAGAGAAATAAGCCAGAAGATGGGGAGAATTATATCTCAGTCATAGGTGGAACTTAAGAAATAAAGCAAAAGAAAACTCACAGTGGGGTCCAGGTGGTGACACACTTGGCTGAGCACACATGTTGCAATGTGCAAGGACCTGTGTTCAAGCCCCCAGTCCCTACCTGTAGGGGGAAAGTTTCACAAGTGGTGAAGCAGTACTATAGGTGTCTGTCACTCTCCCTCTCTATCTTCCCCTCCCTTCCTCTCAATTTCTGGCTGTCTCTATCCAATAAAATAAATAAAGATTAAAAAGTTTTTAAAAAGATAACAGATTATTAAACAAAAATAAAATAAAACTCACAGTGAATATTAATAAACTTTCTTTTTTTTTTTTTCCTCACTGTGAGTGCATTTCTCTGTATTCCTTCACAGGTAGGCTCTGCAGCCTTCTCCTTTACCCAAGAATTCTCTCAGTTTTAGCAAGAGTTTCAGTGCTGGCTCTACAGGTTACTGGTTTTTATTTTCTCACCTATGTGATATTTTTGTAGATTTATATGTCTTTTAGTTTTGCCATAGGCAAGGATGGTGAGTAGTTTTATTTGTTCTCATTGTTGATTTCTATAGATTTTAAGGACAACTGTGGAGAGGTTGATAATCAAGTAAATATACAGAAACCAGGACCAGTTGGTATTGTACCTGGTTAAGTGCACATACTATAGTGCTCAATGACCAGGGTTCAAACCCCTGGTCCCCACCTATAGAAGGAAAGTGGGACTGCAGGTGTATCTATCTCTTTCCCTTTCTCCTCCCCTTTCATTTCTCTGTCTCTGTCCAGTAAATAAATAATTAACATAAATAAATATATACACAAACCTAAGGACTACAAATATTAATTATTTTCTTCATTTTTAATGTAAATACAATTGTGTATTTTACATAAAGCTATATACTGGCACAATTTTCTCTATATTTGTTGTCTAATATGTTTCCACATTCATTTTTTTTGGAAGAATGCCTTACGTTGGGTTTGCTTTACTTAAATTTTCTCTTCTGGTCATTGGACATAGTAAAAAATAAAGAACTATGGCTGAGTTTGCTTAAAGCATATGGACATGTACTTAGAGAAACAAAGAACAAGATAGGACCTCTTACAGATATGGTTGATGTTTTTTGAAGCATGATGTAGACAGGGGTAAGGAAAATATTGATTGTTTATTCCTTACAGAACTTGAGTGTCAGTCTCTTGGCACTAAGGCTCTCATTCTTGCTGAGGTTTTGAGTCTCAAATGTCCTTCAAAGCTGAGTGTTGCCCATGAGATTGCTCAGAACAGGTTTACGAGATTGTCACATTCTTAGTTAATCATTTATGTTCCAAATTCTTGTGAGCAGCTACTGTGCCTTACTCTCAGAACTTTCAACTGGAATCTTGTCCAAAGGAGGTCTCAGGGACAGTTTTATCACATTTGAAATCCCCTACTTTGAGATCACAGAACAACTTTTTTTTTTTTTTTTGGAGACAGATAAAACAAAGGAAGCAAGAAAGGTCCCTGAGCAGAAGTGAGTGTAGGAACACTTGTGTGCTATTCAGCCTCATTTTTTGTTTTTTTGTTTTTTTTTTTTTAAAAAAAACCTTTTGTTATCTTTATTTATTGAATAGAGATAGCCAGAAACTGAGACGGTAGGGGAAAATAGAGAGGGAGAAAAAGAGACACCTACAACACTGCTTCACCACTTGCAAAGCTTTCCCTCCACAGGCAGGGAGTGGGGTCTTGTGCCCAGGTCCTTGTGTATTATAACATGTGCTCAATCAGTTTAGGTTGACTCTATGCATACTAATACATCTCTTGCTCAACAAGTAGCAAAAAAAGTGAGACCATCAATTACTCCTCTCCCCTTTTTAAATATATATTAAGCCAGGAGTTAATTTACACAGTAGAGCTCACGTTTTGCCAAGCATGAAGACCCAGGTTTGAATCCCCATCTACCACATGGGAGCATCTATGTGGGGGAAGATCCATGAACAATGGAATAGTGCTGTCGGGTCTGTCAGTCTCTTTCTGTTTCTCCCTTTCTGCCCATCCCCTCCCCCTTTCCTTTTCTATCTCTCACTTTCAATGTAAAAGAAAAAGTGTTCACCAGGAATGGTAGAAAAGGGCAGGCACAGAGTTCCAGTAAAAACCTTCATAGATAGACAGGTAAATAAATCTAACAACTGCTCATGTAGTTAGCTACCTAAGTATCGCCTAGAAAGCTGTTCTGGAGGGACTTGATGAAGTTCATCTAGTCTTCCTATTATAACATTTGAAAGGTCTTATTTGAAGTTCTGTGAGTTATCTTGTTAACAATTGTTATTCCTGGTGCATGATGGTGAGAAAACACCTACATTAGAGGTGAGAGTATTTTGCAAATACCTATCATGAAGAGATGAGAAGTTATACCTATGTGTCAAAAATTGTACTGTAAACCTATAGCCCCCAATTAAAAATAAAATACTCTGATGATATACAATTTTCATTCAGCCACCAGGTTCCAGATGCTAGCATGATGCCAACCAAACTTCCCTGGACAGACAATCCCTCCAATGTGTCCTGGAGCTCTGATTCCCCAGAACCCCACCCCACTAGGAAAAGAGAGAGACAGGCTGGGAGTATGGATCAACCTGTCAACACCCATGTTCAGTGGGGAAGCGATTACAGAAGCTGGACTTTCCACCTTCTGCAACCCACAATGACCTTGGGTCGATACTCCCAGAGGGTTAAAGAATTGGAAAGCTATCAGGGGAGGGGATGGGATACGGAGTTCTGGTGGTGGGAATTGTGTGGAATTGTACCCCTCTTATCCTATGGTTTTGTTAGTGTTTCCTTTTTATAAATAAATAATTTTTTAAAAAATGCCATCCTCACTGTCAACTTAAAAAAACATTCAAGATCTGTTATCTGTGAAACTCTTACTCTTATCTCATTGTATTCTCTTTCAAGTTACTACCCAGCACCTTGGTCTCATTGTCTTCTCTGTCTGAAATGTTTCTCTTAGGTTTTTCAAATGTGTTTCTCAGCCTTATTAGCCTAAAGTATACATTCTTTCTCTGGAAAATTTTCTGATTATTTAAACTGAAATAATTTTATGTCATATCATATTTTTGTCATAGATTATTATGTCAATTCTTTATTTTGTCCAGTTTATTGCTTCTTTTTTTTTTCTTTGCATGCAGTGGGACATAAGATTCATAAGAAAAAAAAACTACTGTTATTTGTGGAGCCAATGACATCCCACCCCTACTTCCCACCCCTAGTTCCTGCAGTCTGCCTCCTGCCTGTTTCTCCAACATACTGTGCCATCCTAACTTCCTTGCTCCATGTACCAGCCACTCTGGCCCCATTTTAGTTTCTTAAACACTCCTTGCATGTAGTCAAAAGAGGATGAGTGCATGTGCTGTCCCTATACCCTGGCTATTCCAACTCCCGACTTTCTCTTACGTACTTATCATAATTCTTTTCTTAGTTGATGCAAGTATTTCTCTCAAATCAAATGTCACTTCTGGGAAATTTTCCTTAAATACCCTATCACACATTTTCATAGTAACTTATGCTGCTGAGGTATTTCTTCCAGCTACTAGTTTATACTTTTTTTAATGTTTATTTGTTTATTCCCTTTTTGTTGCCCTTGTTGTTTTATTGTTGTAATTATTGTTGTTGTTATTGATATCGTCGTTGTTGCATAGAACAGAGAGAAATGGAGAGAGGAGGGGAAGACAGAGAGAGAAAGGTAGACACCTACAGACCTGCTTCACCGCTTGTGAAACAACTCCCCTGCAGGTGGGGAGCTGAGGGCTAGAACTGGGATCCTTAGGCTGGTCCTTGCACTTTGTGCCAACTGCACTTAACCTGTTGCACTACCACCAGACTTCCCTAGTTTATACTTTTTGCAGAGTGATTTCAGTAACAATATTCTCCTCCACCGTCAGATGATAACCTCTGTGAATGTAGGAAAAGAGTTTATTTTTTGCCAGTTGAATCCATGTGCCTACTTTAAAGAGTCCACCACAGGAAATGATGAGTAAAAAAAAAAAAAGAAAAATTGAACTCATGAAAGCATCGATTAATATACGGCAGCTGATGAGCACTAACTGTTCAACTTGAAACAAATGTTGAAAAATCACTTAGTCAGGAAGACAGTTGGCTAATTAAAACAGAATCATTATTTGATCATCTCAGAAAAAGATGCTGAAGCAACTGAACACATACGTAGCTTGAGAAACAGATGGAATAACTAAGAGAGAACATCGAGGAGGAAGGTTGAGGAAAACATGATAAAAAATTCAGAGCTACTTGCTGGTTGTGTCTGAAAGCACGGTATTTATTTCTAGTCACACCACTGCCACAAGGAGTTTAAAGGCACAGTAAAAAAAAAAAAAAAAAAAAAAAAGAGCCTGGGAAGGGCAGATTGGATGATCCCAGATCAAATGTCAAGCAGCTCACAGAAAGTTTAGAGACTTACAGGAGAAAGTCAAGAGGACTTAAAGAAGATGTAATTATACAGCCAAGCTCAATGGTGATATGTGTCACTGGTGTCACTAACGCTCATTTTAACAATGCACTGTTTACACAAAGCCAGTCCTGGAGTGAAGGTCCTGGAAATTCTAAACAAATTTGTAAAGATTTTTTATTTATAACAGTATAATAGTAAATAGTTTAAGTATTGACATTCAGATCTATGTAGCTAATGTATTCTTGAAGTTGTGAATGAATTTCACCTCCTCTTGTTTGTTGTACACATACATGTTTATTTTAGATATATGACAGGAAGACGAGAACAAAGAAATGCTGTTAATTTGATCTTGTAAACGAAGATACTACACGCTTACCTTACATTTGAAATGTGATTTTTAAAAATTATTTTGAAAGAGAAATATGCCTGATGTTTTCCACTTCTTAGTGTAGTCAATAGACTCTAAAGTAAAGGGAGACTTATAGTTCTTTACTATTTTCCAAGTACTCTGAAGGGAATAGATAAGCATTGACCACATAGACATAGACATAGACATAGACATAGACATAGACATAGACATAGACATAGACATAGACATAGACATAGACAGACATAGACATAGACAGACATAGACATAAACATAGACATAGACAGACATAGACAGACATAGACATAGACATAGACAGACATAGACATAGACAGACATAGACATAGACTAGACATAGACATAGACAGACATAGACATAGACATAGACAGACATAGACATAGACAGACATAGACATAGACAGACATAGACATAGACAGACATAGACATAGACAGACATAGACATAGACAGACATAGACATAGACAGACATAGACATAGGCATAGACATAGACAGACATAGACATAGACAGACATAGACATAGACACAGACACAGACACAGACACAGACATAGACAGACATAGACATAGACAGACATAGACATAGACATAGACAGACATAGACATAGACATAGACAGACATAGACATAGACAGACATAGACATAGACATAGACATAGACATAGACAGACATAGACATAGACATAGACATAGACATAGACATAGACATAGACATAGACATAGACAGACATAGACATAGACATAGACAGACATAGACATAGACGACGGAGAGAGTGTTGCTTATGTTATATTTTCTATGGATATGGAGCTGAAATTGGTTTCTCAAAGTGTAGTTATTGAAATAGATCTACTTCATTCCATGGAAACACTGTGCACTGATCATTTGTGGATGATCTAGTGTGAACAGAGGAGTAATCAGTTAGCAGGATATCTGAGAATAGTCGACACTGAGGGACTAAGAAGGGACTCTGATACTAGAGAGACAATGCCCATTGACTAGAATTTGTCCAATTAACTATAAGCTGTGAATTTTTTTCCAGCTAGAAAATAAATCAGATTTAACATGATTAGAGAATATTTTATTGGTAATAACGATTATTCAGGCTAATAAAGTTGCTGTGCACCTATAATCATTTCTATGAAAGTTGATACATTTATTTCTGTCTACAAAACTGCCATGCAGTTGTGCGTGACCAACAGCTTGAACTGGTATGAATGCTTTTGACCTTGAAAAGAGATAAATACAATAAATATAACTGAACAACATAAGGACTAAGGAACAAATTCAGGGCAGGACTAAATGAATGGTAAAAGATTTTAATTACAGTGTTACTGGATTTAGATAATCATCAGATAGGTTGGGCTGAAGGTTTCATTCAGTAGGCAGATAGAGACTAGCAGAGGCTGCTTCTCAAAAGCAAATAAATCTTTTGAGTGTTGGTATGCTTCTAATTCTACTTCTAAAAACCTCTTCTGTTTCATTTGGTTTAATCCCCCCCTGCTTAACACTATTCTATTTACATAACCACTGCATTCTATTTACATAACCACTGTTAACAAGCACCACCCTCCCTCCAGGGCATTGGTGGTTCAGTGGTAGAATTCTTGCCTGCTCCGCCCCCTCTCCTTGTCACACCCTGATATTCACCAGTCACTTTTCTCTCCACCCTCTCTATGTCACATCCTGTTTACACTTGGCAAGTATGTTAGTTTTTAGTTTAGCTTAGCTCGGCTTAGATTGTGCTGCGTTCTGCATGAATAAAGAGATACTGCCTACAGCTCAACCATGAGTCCCGGGTCGTCTGTCTCCCGTCAATGAAGCTGAGCCCAACATTTGAGTATGTCCTTTCTCTTCATTTCTAATTCTACCTCTGTGGCAGGTAGAATAAATGTCTAAAAGATATCCACATCTTAACCTCAGATCTTGCAAAAATGTTCCTGAGAAAAAATTTAATCTAACTTTACCAAAGGGGCTTTTAGATGAGATTATGGTTGGAGGTTTTGAAGTGGGATGATGGTCCTGGGTCATCCAGGTAAATCCAACCTCATCGTACCCATCCTTAGGAGGAGGAAGCCTTACTAGGCCAAAGTCAGAGCAAAAGAGACATGTGACTATAAATAAAGAATGGTGAAAGAGAGATGCAATAATGCTGTTTTTGAAGATGGAAGGCGGGGTCTTCAAGATAAAAATGTAAATGAAGAAGAAGAGAGAAAGTATCTGTAGCAAGGGGTATTTGAAGTTGGTAAAGCAAGAAAATGGACTCTTTTTAGAACCTCCAGGTGGAAACACAGCCATGCCAGCACCTCAGTTTTAGACTGTGAGACAAGACCTGTACCCAACATCTGACCTACAAAATGTAAGCTGGTAGGTTGTGTTATTTGAAGTCCCTATATTTCTGATAGTTGTTACAACAGCAGTGGAAAATGAACACAACCCCCCAATCTCACTGTAGTTACCTTTTAACTTGTTTCTGTGTTTCCAATTCTGCCTGTCCACAACTCACAACTGGTTGAAGTTCTCTTGAAAAACACACACGAATGTTATGTTCTGACTCAAAACTGTTCAGTGACTAACCTCTTAGCACACACAGCATTCCCTCTTGTGAATCCAGAAACTTTCCATCAGAAGTAACTATTCTTATATTTATTATTGCTTCCTTATCTTTCTTCATAATTTAGTTACCTGCATGTCACTAAATTATATAATTCCATTTTATCAGTTTCTTCAATATTATATAAATGGAATAGATTCAATGCATACATGGGATACATTAAATATCTCTTTGGATATGGCTGCCATTCAACACTATCTTTAAGAATAGTATGTTGTAAGTCCTCAGAATTCATTTTCATAATTCAGTTCTAAGTAAGTTTAGATTTGCTAACAACCACAAGGAAAATTCCCAAACTACAATTTCCTGTTCTTTGTTGTACTGTCCAAGACTTCCAGTACATTGTTGAATTAAAATGAAATGTTCTTGCCTCATTCTCAGTTTCAGAAATGTTTCAGCAAAACATTGTTGGGTCTGAGGTTTCTTGAAAGTCACTTTGTAAATGACATCAGATTAAGGATGCTGTCTCCTACTTCTAAAACATGGCAGATAGTTGGACATAGATGTAGCTTGATCTAAGGGGATGATCAGATCAAAGAACTTTCTCTTTTGTAGTGGTAGTAAATTAAGTTACTTTAATTAGTCTTCAAAATGTTAAACTAACCTTGTCTTTCTGAAATAAACACCATTTGATTGCGGTGTTAAGGATGTTGGACTCAGTTTGCTAATATTTCACTAGGGATTTTTCTTTGTTTTTATATTTTTACTATTTTTAAATTTCTTTATTGGGAGATTAATGGTTTATAGTCAACAGTAAAATACAATAGTTTGCACATGCATACCATTTCTCAGTTTTCCACATAACAATTCAACCCCCTCTAGGTCTTACTCTGCCATCATGTTCCAGGACCTGAGCCCTCCCCCCCAACCCCAGAGTCTTTTCCTTTGGTGCAATACACCAACTCCAGTCCAAGTTCTGCTTTGTGTTTTCCCTTCTGCTCTTATTTTTCAGCTTCTGTCTATGAGTGAGATCACCCCATAATGGGATTTTTATAAATATGAATGATGTTATACTGATCAGACTGACTCATTTGCCATATTATACATCAAAAACATACTACTTTAATTACTGAAATTTTACAGAATATTTTAGCTTCTAGTAGAGCAATTTCTCTCATTATCTTCCTGATGATTCTAGCTTATAAAACCGAAAATTAGCCTATCTGATTATAAGAAAAACACGTTGTGTTGATTCAATTTAAATTACAATTCAAAATTTCAGATTTTGAATCTCCATATCAAAACATGCAATATATCTTTCCATTTTTTGAAGTCTTCTTTTGTATTTTTATGTTTAAGAGGCTTATATCCCTTAATTGAAGTCTGAAAATTTGCTTAGTAAAATTTTTCCTAGGTATCTTATTATTTTTGCTGTTATCACAAAGGGAGTATTTCAGGAAGGCTATTGATTTCTGTACGTAAGTTTTATATGTTGATTCATTACTGCATTTCTTTATTACTAGTATGGATTTTTATATGTAAAATCTCATCAATACTACTCCAATTTTATACCTCTTATTTTTTTTCTTACCATAATTTTGTGAGCTTGTAAGTCTAGTATAGTAATAATGTTAATATTTAGCATTCTTGAGGGTACTGGGTGGTGGTCCAACCGGTGAGCACACACTGTTTCCATGCACGAGGATCCAGGTTGAAGCTCCAGTCCCCAGCTATAAGCAGTGAAGCTTCACAAGCAAGAAATAGGTCTGCATATATCTCTCTTTAGCTCTCCATCTCTACCCCCCCCACCACCAATTTCCCTCTGTCCAATCAAATAAAAAGAAAAAATGGCCACAGGGAACAGTGGATTCATTGGATGGCACAAAGCCCCAGTGATAACTCTGGTGACAGTAAAATTAAATCAAATCAAATCTTAGCATTCTTTGCTACTGAGAATACTTCTATTTCTCCACTAAATATGACACTGTCAATAGGGCAGAAATGGTAGCTACTTTTCACAGAATCTCATGCTAAGCAACCAAGCACTTATTAGTGTTTACTGAGTGCTTATCAATATACTTCTATTTTTAAAATATTTTTCTATATTTAACATTTATCATATCATTTTCCATTTTGACCCATTAAAATAAGAACATTTACCTTTCTTTCTTTCTTTCTTTCTTTCTTTCTTTCTTTCTTTCTTTCTTTCTTTCTTTCTTTTTGCCTCCAGAGTTATCACTGGGATTAGGTGCCTGCACTACGAATCCACTGCTCCTGTAGGCTATTTGTTCCCTTTTGTTGCCCTTGTTGTTAATCGTTTCTCTTATTATTGTTGTTGTCATTGTTTTCATTGTTGCTCTATAGGACAGAGAGAAATTAAAAGAGGAGGGGAAGACAGAGAGGAGGAGAGGAAGAAAAACACCTGCAGATCTGCTTCCCCGCTGTGAAGCAACCTTCCTGCAGGTGGGGAGACGGGGCTGGTACCGGGATCCTTATACCGGTCTGCGTGCTTCACGCCATGTGCGCTTAACTCATTGTGCCACCGCCTGGCACTCTTATCTATGTTTCTTAAGTATCTTCTACATTCCTGGGATAAATTCCACTTGGTCATGATATTTTTAAGTCTACAGGGGGAAAAAAGTACTTAGAACAACATTGTTTATATACTTAGATTCTAAAATAATCTATAAGTTCATCAACAGAATAATCAATACTAAGACATTTGCAAAATGAAATACTACATGAATGCAAATAAACAAATTACAAGCATATGCAGCAAAACAGAAAAATCTCACAAGCATAATTTTGAGTCTATTCCCTGTGCAGCAGTCAGTTACAAAAGTATATGTGTTGTATTGTTTCACTTATATGAATTTAAATAAGGGAAAAAATAATAAATGTGATCATTAGGAACAGATGCATACTTAAGTGACAAGCAAGAAAATTAGAAAATCACTATCACATAAGTAAATCTTTCTTTTTTCATTTACTCCTTCCTTGGTTATTGTAACCAGGGTTATTGTTGGCACACTGTACCTGAACGATGATGATTCCCCTGCTTCTTGTAGTTTTTATTTTTTTCATCTTTTATGTTTTCTTTTTTTTTTTTATAAGGACAGGGAAATAGAGACGGAAAGAGAGGGATACAGAGAGAGAGAGAGAGAAAGAGAGAGAGAGGCCTGTAGCACTTCTCCACCACTCATGAAGCATTCTTGTGGAATCCATTTTCAATGTAAGTTGAGAGGGCCAGGGCTTGTTCGCAGGTAGATCTTCCTGGGCAGAAACCAGCTTGGGCGGGTGATAGGAATTTCTCTGTAAGAGGAGAAATATGTGACAGAAGCAGCCTCTCAAGGAGTTTGTAACACACAGAGAGGAGAGAAATTGGTCTATAGCTGTCGGCCAGTGTTGGGTCTTTCTTTGGTTTCAAAACTGCTATTATCTTCGCACGACGCCAAATTTTGGGCATAGATTCGGATTCCAAGATGTGGGATAGGAATGAAGTGAGCCACTTCTTTGCCGTGGGGCCCAAGTTAAGAATGAGTTCTGGGGTGATGTTATCATAGCCAGCAGCCGTTCCCGGTTTAACCCTCTTCAAAGCATCTTCCAGTTCAGACAGTGTAAAGGGAGAGAGTTTTGGAGATGGACAAGATAACCGGAAGTGGGATGACCACTCATGGGAAATTTCTCTTTTCCAGACTGGGTCGATCTTAGCACGTCCAACTTGAGTTAGGTGACTGTACCACACTAAGAGGAAGTACCACTAAGAGGAAGTACACACTAAGAGGAAGTACACCAAGAGGACTGTACCACACTAAGAAGAAGTTTTTTGAGCATCTCTCCTCTTTTCTGTCTCAGTCTCCTCTATCTTTCATCCTCTACATGAAAAAAAAAAAAATTCTTCCAGAAACAGTGGACTCATGCAGGCACACAGCTCCAGTAAAGCCCTGGTAGCAAGAAAAACAAACAAAAATAGACAAGATGTCTATGTCTTGGTACGAAGTTTCTTCATCTAAAAAAAAAAGACGTACGAATGGTCATGTCAAATGTCCATTATTAATTTTTATTAAAATAATTCCTTCTTTAAAAAAAAGGAAGAATATTTGGAAGTAGTCGATGTGACTTAGAAAGGAAGAGAAGTCAGAGCCATTGAAAAATGGGCAAATATATATAAATAGATTTAGATAATTATAGAGATGATAGTCAAGCCATAACTGTGATCTTGGGAGAACAGATGCAGTTTCCAACTGAGGAAGTGGGGACACAGAACTCTGGTGTGGGAAACGTGTGGAATTATACCCCTGTTACTTTATACCCCTGTTACTTTATAGTTTTGCAAATAAATATTAAATGACTAATAAAATTTTTTTAAATAATAATAATTCCTAGTTTCCTTTGCTCACATTTAATTGGTATACCTCTGTCCATTCTTGGATTTTTTTTTTACTCTTCTAAATCAATTTGTTTTGAACGTATCTCATCTACTAATATAACATCTGAAATTATTTTTTTATTGTATAGGTAATTTTTGACCACATGTCTTTCCTTTTCCTTCCTTTCCCTCCCCTAGCCTTCCTTCCCCTTCCATTCCCTTCCTTCCCTCCTCTTCCTTTCCTTCCCTTCCTTTTCCTTTCCCTCCCTTCCTTCCCTCCTCTTCCTTTCCCTCCCTTCCTTCCCTCCTCTTCCTTTCCCTCCCTTCCTTTTCCTTTCCCTCCTCTTCCTTTCCCTCCCTTCCTTTTCCTTTCCCTCCCTTCCTTCCCTCCTCTTCCTTTCCCTCCCTTCCTTTTCCTTTCCCTCCCTTCCTTCCCTCCTCTTCCTTTCCTTCCCTTCCTTCCCTCCTCTTCCTTTCCCTCCCTTCCTTTTCCTTTCCCTCCTCTTCCTTTCCTTCCCTTCCTTTTCCTTTCCCTCCCTTCCTTCCCTCCTCTTCCTTTCCCTCCCTTCCTTTTCCTTTCCCTTCCTTCCTTTCCCTCCCTTCCTTCCCTCCTCTTCCTTTCCCTCCCTTCCTTTTCCTTTCCCTCCTCTTCCTTTCCCTCCCTTCCTTTTCCTTTCCCTCCCTTCCTTCCCTCCTCTTCCTTTCCCTCCCTTCCTTTTCCTTTCCCTCCCTTCCTTCCCTCCTCTTCCTTTCCCTCCCTTCCTTTTCCTTTCCCTCCCTTCCTTTCCCTCCTCTTCTCTCCTTCCCTTCTCGTCCCTTCATTTTTTTTTTACTTGTGGTTCACTACTCCTAGTTGATTTTTTTTTCTGATAGAAACACAGAGACAGCAACAGAAATAGGGAAAGATAGCACAGCAATAAAATTTCTTCAAGTGTCTTGGGGATCAAGCTCTAACCTGGGTTGTACACATGGCAGAGCTAGATTCTGTCTATCTAAGTGAGCTACTATGATGGACTCTAGACCAAATATTTTCAGAGTTTTCTTGTGATAGGGCCAGGTTTTCCTTCTTATGTAGCACAATTCCACAATGAAAAGGCTCTGTTCTCAGGACTTCCACAAAACTAAAAGTGCATTTTTGTCTGTCTAAATCTTTCACCTTTTATATTGAACTCACTAAGGTTCTGTTGGGGTGGAAAGTGGTTGTCTGCACATTTCTGAAGAGAATTTTGGGTTGATTTTCCTGAGATCTGATATATTTGGGCTTCTATCCTTGACATTATATTTTCCTTTTTTTAATTTTAAATTATCATTATTTATTTATTGGAGACAGTCAGAAATTGAGAGAAGGAACAGAGAGGAAGAGAGTCAGAGAGACACCTGCAGCACTGCTTCATCACTTTTGAAGATTTCCCCCAGCAGGTGGGGCTTGAACTTAAATCCTTGAACATTGTAATATGTGTACTCAACCAGATGTGCCACCATCCAGCCCCGAGATTATATTTTTCTATCCTCAGCCTCTCTTCACTTCCTCCCAGGAAATCTGAATTGCTTTTTTAAACATGTTAGTCTTTTTTCTTGAAGTTTTTACTAAAAACTAATTTTTTTATTTGACTTTTCCTTTTTTTCCCCCACTTTTCCATTCTTGTCTTTTCCATGTACATCCTGGGGTTTTTAACTTCCTCCTAGCTTCCACCATATGGATATTCATCTACATTTTTGAAGACACTTTCTCCAGTCATCTTAGTTTTCTTGTTTAGTGGTTAAAAACAGTACAAGTGTGTCTGTTTTTCAACTACAGACATTGCTTCTTTTGTGGCAACTTGATTTATGAAAATTTCCATCACAGAACTAATGGTTCTAAGCATGAACTCTAAGAGCAGCTACCTGAAAATTCAGACACATGAGCTTATGTTCCCCAATCTATCAGTTCTGTCTGGGGAAACTGTAGACCTTCTTAGTCTTCTGCTGTCTCAGTTGTTCATTTCTAAGTGGTTGAATAGGAGTGTCCCAGAGGTAGAATCTTGGTGTTGGCTTCAAGGCCCTGTGCAGACAGCCAGACTCTAAAAGGGAGTTTGTTCCTTCCCACATTCATTCCCATTCAGGATCCCACTTAATCTCCTCAGATACCTCTGTATCTATACTAGGTTTTGTTTTCTAATAAAACTAGGTAAATGTAGGGTTGATTCTACTTTTGACAGAGTAGTAAGTGACTACTTTTAAAAAATTATCTCCAGTAGTTTCTGTGGTGAAGAAGTGAATGGAAAATGGATTACTGAGAAATGTTGAACTGGTTTTTGAACTAATCTCTGCTTGGCAGCAAAAGAGATAGCAAATTCAAACTGAACGATCTTAATAAATGAACAGCTAACTAACCCCGGGGGGATTGTGAATCCTCTGTCAGCATATAGGAAAATGAGTTAGAGATTGCATCGTTTCTTGAGGCTTATAAATATTATGGAGACTTACACCATTCTTAGGCCAAATGGAGCTAAAAGTCCAGTGATTAGAAATCCATCGAATAGAGTAAGAGATTTCCAGAAGGAACTATGACCTTTAGTAGAGGGAAGTAGGAATAAAGCAAAGGAAAACATCTCAATTCTCTCCTCTCACACTCCCGGTTCTTGCAATGTCCCTTACTGATCAAACTCAATTGAAAGTCAGAAGACAAACGAAGCCTATTGATCAATTCATAAAGATCAGCCTCCCGTTTACCATACGGCCTCTTCGACCTTCTACGACTCCATTACTATTGGAACTATTCAGCTTGTCAATGTATATAAGCCTCCAAGTGCCTCATGGGATAATGAGGTCCTGCCTAGCCCGAATCACCCAGCCATTTACGTTGGAGACTTTAATAGTCATCACCAAGACTGGGGATATTCCTCCACTCATGCTGACGGCTCTATCTTAGCCGACTGGGCTTCAGCGAATGACCTCTCCCTATTATACGATCCCAAACAGCCAGGCTCTTTTCACAGTGCTAGATGGAATAAAGACTCGTCACCCGACCTGTGCTGGATTAGCACAGTCAATGGCCAAGCCTTTCCTGCTATGAGACAAGTTCTCAAGATCTTCCCGCACAGTCATCACCGCCCAGCTATCATCCACATTGGTCTCCAGCTCCCACTGATTCTGTGCTTGGAGAAACTAAGATGGAACTTTCAGAAAGCAAACTGGCGTCTGTTCAGTGATCTTACCAACAAATCTATTCCTGCAATTCCAATTAACTCTATCCCCTCTGAAGATTCCTACAGGCGCTTCCGCCAAGCCATCTTCAAAGCAGCTTCCCAAGCCATTCCTCGTGGGAGACATGCTAACTATACGCCTTGTCTTGATGCTGAATGTGAGCAACTACTAAAGCAGTATGATGAGTCGGGCGACCCAGATGTGGCGGACCATCTCATTGCCTCCCTGGATGCAGCACGCCAAGCCCGCTGGCAACAACTCACGGAAAGTCTGAACTTCACCCACTCAAGTAGGAAGCCCTGGAAGCTTCTTCATATTCTGGGTGCTGGTAGCCAGCCCTCTCCCATCTCCCATCCTCCTGTATCTCCAAACTCAGTGCCTAGTCACCTAACTCAAGTTGGTCATGCTAAGATCGACCCAGTCTGGAAAAGAGAAATTTCCCATGAGTGGTCATCCCACTTCCGTTTATCTTGTCCATCTCCAAAACTCTCTCCCTTTACACTGTCTGAACTGGAAGACGCTTTGAAGAGGGTTAAACCGGGAATGGCTGCTGGCTATGATAACATCACCCCAGAACTCATTCTTAACTTGGGCCCTGCGGCAAAAAAGTGGCTCACTACATTCCTGTCCCACATCTTAGAATCCGAATCTATGCCCAAAATTTGGCGTCGTTGGAAGATAATAGCAGTTTTGAAACCAAAGAAAGACCCAACACTGGCCGCCAGCTATAGACCAATTTCTCTCCTCTCTGTGTGTTACAAACTCCTTGAGAGGCTGCTTCTGTCACATATTTCTCCTCTTACAGAGAAATTCCTATCACCCGCTCAAGCTGGTTTCCGCCCAGGAAGATCTACCTGCGAACAAGCCCTGGCCCTCTCAACTTACATTGAAAATGGATTCCAGAAGAATTTAAAGATGGGTGCTGTCTTTGTTGATCTCACAGCAGCCTATGACACGGTCTGGCACCGTGGTCTCCTAGTCAAGATCTCAAGATGCCTGCCTCCATGGGTGGCCAACACTATATCGTTTCTTCTCCAAAACAGAAGATTCCGGGTGCATCTGGGTGACAAGTCTAGCAGATGGAGACTTGTCTCAAGTGGCCTCCCCCAGGGCTCTGTTCTGGCTCCTACGCTATTTAATATTTACATCAATGACCTTCTAGAAACTTCTTCAAGGAAGTTCATCTACGCCGATCACATCTGCTGTGCAACTCAGGCATCCAAGTTTGACATCCTCGAGGAAACAGGAAAGACATGTCTCTGATATCTGATTACTGTAAAAAATGGCGACTAATCCCTAGCACTGCAAAAATGGTATCATCTGTTTTCCATCTACACCATGCCTCGGCCTCGCGTGAGCTTAATGTGCAGCTTGACGATACGAGAATCCGGCATGAAGCCCAGCCAGTCTATCTTGGCGTTACTCTCAATCGCACCCTGTCATTTCACGAACATCTCATAAAAACTGCAGCAAAGGTGGGCGCGAGGAATAACATCATTGCAAGACTGGCCAGCTCCTCATGGGGCATGAGCACTTCCACACTACGATCATCATCTCTGGCATTATGCTATTCCACTGCAGAATACTGTGCCCCAGTATGGTTCCATAGCCCCCATGTCCACTTGGTCGATTCCAAATTATATTCCTCCATGAGGATAATTTCTGGTACCATCCGTTCCACCCCGGTTCCATGGCTGCCAGTTCTTAGCAACATCGCCCCGCCAGATATTCGTCGGGATGCGGCATCATCTAAGTTCATTTCCCACGTCTACGCTCGACCGGACCTGCCAATATACACAGATATCTTCGCCCACCCTGTCCAACGCTTGACATCTCGTCACCCAATCTGGTCCCCTACGCCTACACTGAACTTCTCTGTTCCAGACTCAAGGAAAACAGAGCTGGCAGTCAGCTGAGGTAAAGAACAGACACCTCATCACAGACCCCTGCAAGCGTCAACCTGGCTTTGACCTAGCACGTTATGATCGGGCCCTCCTCAATCGCTATCAAACAGGCCATGGCCGGTGCGCCGCTATGTTCCATCGCTGGGGAGCCAGAGACGACCCGAACTGCCCCTACGGCTACAGACAGACTATGACCCACATAGTCAACGACTGCCACCTCTCCAGATTCAAAGGAGGTCTCGAAACTTTACATCAGGCTCAACCTGACGCTGTTGACTGGCTACGGAAGAAGGGCAAACGCTAGAAGAAGAAGCCTCCCTGGACAGAGGTGAGGAGAGTGAAGAATGAATCTGGAGAGTCAGAGGGAAGATAAACAACAATCTATGGATCTACCAATTAACCAAACAAAGTTTGTGAGAGACTTTATTGTGTAGTCGACATGTTATGAAGAAGTTTGCCTTGCAGAAATCAAGTATAAGATTATTCTAGAGAAAACAAATCTGAGGCCACATGACAATTACGAGATGAATTTTAGAGCTCAACACAGTAATGCATCATTATATGCAAAAAGAAAAGCATTTAAATTTAAAAGCTAAGGTGTAGAATTATTTAAACACACAACCACTCAACATTATGTGGGGAGTCAGGTGGTTGCGCAGCAGATTAAGCGCACGTGGTGCAAAGCGCAAGGACCAGCATAAGGATCCGGCATAAGGATCTGAGTTCAAGCCCTGGGCTCCCCATCTGCAGGGTAGTTGCTTCACAGGCAGTGAAGCAGGTCTTCAGGTGTCTGTCTTTCTCTCCCCCTCTCTGTCTTCCCCTCCTCTCTCCATTTCTCTCTGTCCTATCCAACAACAATGACATCAGTAACAACTACAACAATAAAAAACAAGGGTAACAAAAGAGAAAATAAATAAAATATTTTTAAAATTTTAAAAAATAAACATTATGTGAACCCTACCAGATTTTTATTTCCATTTTATCCTAAGCCCTTGAAGAACTTCTCATTTAGCCTCCATAAGTGTTTTACTCTACCTTCCCTCATTTGAATCCCTGAGTTTTCTATTTCAGACTTCTTTTCTGCTTGCTCACCTCCTTTGAGGAGGGCAGTTTTTTTCCCCCATTTTTTTCTTTTGGCCTCACTTTCCACATCTTCTCCAATGAGACTCCTACCTTTCTCTTCAGCACAGCTCTGTCTTATAAGCTCCCAGGCCATAGGCCTAAATGCCTGTTGGACATTTCCATGTAAGTGCTTTACAAATATCCTAAATTTATTTGCTGAAAACCCAACTCATCATCTTAATTTTTTTTCCAAACCCCCTCCACAATACTCATACTTTGTCTGTTCTTAAAGTCTCTCAACTTTTATTTTTATTAGTGATTTAACATTGATTTACAAAATTATAAGATAGTAAGGGTGTAGTTCCGTATGGTTCCCAGTACCAGAGTTCTGTGTCCCCATCCCCTCCACTGGAAACTGCAGCAGTTCTTCCAAGGTTACTGATATGGGCTAATTCTTTTTTTTTTTAATAATTTATTTCTTTATTGGGGAATTAATGTTTTACATTCAACAGTAAATACAATAGTTTGTACATGCATAACATTCCCCAGATTCCCATTTAACAATACAACCCCCACTATGTCTGTCATTCATCATCTTTCATGGACCTGTATTCTCCCCACCCACCCACCCACCCCAGAGTCTTTTACTTTGGTGTAATACTCCAATTCCATTTCAGGTTCGACTTGTGTTTTCTTTTCTAATCTTGTTTTTCAACTTCGGCCTGAGAGTGAGATCATCCTATATTCATCCTTCTGTTTCTGACTTATTTCACTCAACATGATTTTTTCAAGGTCCATCCAAGATCGGCTGAAAACGGTGAAGTCACCATTTTTTACAGCTGAGTAGTATTCCATTGTGTATATATACCACAACTTGCTGATATGGGCTAATTCTATACCTCTCTGTATCTTCGTAAATTTATATTTCCCCACTTAAATTTTTAAATTTTCTTCATTTATTTATTCAGTGAGGACAGTCAGAAATCTAGAGGGAAGGGGATGGATAGAAAGGAAGAGAGTCAGACACCTGGAGGCCTGCTTCACCACTCACAAAGCTCTCCCCCTGCAGGTGGGAATTAGGGGCTTGAACCTGGGTCCTTGTGAATTGTAACCTGTGTGCTTAGTCAGCTGCACCACCACCTGGCTCCTCCTACTTTTTTCAATGGTCCTGCCTTCACTTTTCTTTCTTTTAAGTCACCTTTACATCTATTACTACTTCCGGTGTCTTTCTTTTCTCTCTTATTCTCTCTCTTCTCTCTCAGATAAGAGAAACAGTGCTTGGCTTCCTCTAGTGTTTTCCAGATTCGCTTCCTTTTCATTGATGGTATAAGAACAACGGTGACACTTCAGATGCTAGTGGAATGAGTGTGCAGAGCCCTTTGGTTTACTTTCCCCCTTTACCATAACCCTATGGGAGCATGGAATTTTTGGGGGGTGCAGAAGGCAGGAGTTCTGGTTTCTGTAATTGCTTCTCAATCCCGACCCCCCTACCCTGTTTCTTTCTTTACCTAATGGGGTTGAACTCTGGAGATGTGAGGTTCCATGAAGCATTGGTGAGGTCATCTGCCCCAGGAAGTTGGAATCATAGTAGCATCTGCAACTTGGCAGCTGAAAGACATTAAGATAGAAGTCAGAACTAAATGTTTAATAAATAACAGTCATAGAGTAGGAATAGAATAGATGAAAATAGGGACTTTGGGGTGGAAGGAAGCTAGGAAGTCTATTTTAGGTATGTTCCTAGGGGTCACTTCACAGGCAGTAAAGCAGGTCTGCAGGTGTCTATCTCTCTCCATCCCCTCCTTTCTCAATTTCTCTCTATCCTATCAAAAAAAAAAAAAAATGCCACCAGGAGTAGTGGATTCCTAGTGCAGACACAAACCCCAGTGATAAGCCTGGAAGCAAAAAAAAAAAAAAAAGAAAGAAAGAAAGAAAGAAAGAAAGAAAGAAAGAAATGTTTTACTTCATGTAAGAAAATCCACCCCAACCATGACATTTTTGTGAACTCTCTAATATCAGTTGCTCTTTCTGTGATTCTTGTACTAGTTTTTAAGTCTCTATGGTGCCAGTAAGTGCATGATTTTTTTCTTCACTGAAGCTTTACCTCTCTGGGCCAACATTTTAAAAAAAGAAAGGAAGAAAGAGACAAAGAGAGTGGAGGAAAGAGAACACAGCACAAAAGTTCCCTCCAATATGGCAGTGGTTGGACTCAGAAATGGGCTGTGTGCATGGTAAAGAAGGTACACAATCCAAGGGAATCATTTTGCTGGCCTAATAATTGCATATTTACAAATCTGTCTAGCAGTTACTTCAGGAACCTCAAAAGCCAAGACTGTATTATAATTTTCCTCTGTTGTTAATTCCCTTCACTGTAAAATTCAAAAGTTGCAAGGGCTCAATCAGTGTTTCCTAAATTAACAAATGCTTTATTAACCTACATTTACTGAATTTCTCCATTCCCATTAAGCAGTAGTATTTCTTTCTTCTATATTATGTTTCACTGAAGTATCCCTAATAAATTGTGTGAGAAATATGGACTATTGTTGCATAATTCTTTGGGCATAAGGGAGTTTGATTCCTATTTATACTTTTCTTGTGTTTCTAGAAATAATTATGGTAACTACAATAACAAGTCTTTGAGATTTTTGTTTAAGGAATGATTATTGTTTGAGAAAACTGCAAAGCTTGACTCTGCCAGACTACTCTTTTTACAGAAGCAGTTAATTCTGTGTTATGTTTAGCTTTCAGTTCTTGATAATGCACCTTGTCTGCTTCCTTTGTGCAGATTTATTCAGCTGCCTCCTCTTTCTTCCACAAAGCTTTCCCAGTAAAGACATTCCTTCTGTTTTCAATTGTGAATCTCTTTCCATTCGAGGTTCCTAACATAGAATCTATTTAAGGTAGCTTTGGTGGAAGAGGAGAGAGAGAGGAAAGGAACTTGTTTCTTAAAGAAAGAAACTTGTTTCTAAAGGCTTCCCCTTTTCATTTAATCTTGGAGGGAATTTCTTTTAAGCTTAACAACCTCATTATAGAATAATATGTCTGGTGGAGTATACATGCAACCACAGTGTCATTAGAAATATATTTTCCTTATCAGAGCAAGCAACAGGCAAATCAGCCTCTCTTGCAAGGTCATTTTTCACAAAGACAGCTGAATTTACCCACTGTTGAATTATATTATGAAGCCAGTGATTTAGCATTGTCATCTATTTTGATTGACATCAAAAGCCTTCCAGGACAGTAAATGTAAAAACGTTAGGGAAAAGAAATCACTTGCAAAATGGCTTGATAGCTCCTGTTAATGAGTTTTAAAATGCAGTACAACAACTTAATCAAATCAGACAGCTCCAAAAAAGAATTAATTTGGTCATTGGCTCTCTTTCCAAAATGACTTTGTTTTATTCAGTAAGGTGAGAATTTTTCTGTGACTAAAACATTCACAGCTCAACTCTGAATGACGTGACCTGGGATATGTAATGAATTTCCCAAAGATTCTCAGGAACTCTTAGTACTGTGAGCCCTTTTGAATGAATTATACACCTTTTCTTATATTTTATTTTAATGAAAGAGCAAACAGGGTGTAAATGACATGTATTGAAAACCCTGGGCATACATTTAAAACTGCCATTTTAGGTAGCTTGTATCTTAAATTTTAGAAAAGGGAATGGCACTCAAATTTATTTAGGGGCCACCAATGGCAGGACAATTTGAATATTCCCCACCATATTGTTTGAGACCACAGCAGTCATTTCAAAGAGAAACCCACGCACACACAGTCAATAACCAACCAAAGGCAGAGAAGTCAGTCTACATTTTGCCAATTACTTGCTCCAAACCCCAGAAGAGAGCATCAGAAAGATTCTTAGTCCTTGTAAAAATGTGGATTTAGGCCCAAACTATTAGTCAAAGGAAACTCATTTCCTAGACCATCAAAATTACTTTCAACTTCTATTACCAAAAAAAAAAAAAGAAAAGAATAATAAATAATGGTTGAATTCCTATCCTGCCCACAGTTACAATATTTTTCAGGTTATTTGGGTGGGAAACATGGCTTAGTGGCTTGCACATGTATTAACAGTTGTTGCTGCAGGTTTGAAATGAAATTTTAGCCATTTTGCATATGAGTTAGGGCGCTCACAATAGTGCAAAAATCCATAGCTGGGACCAGAGCTCAAACTTATGACACAGGTGTAGAATTTTGTTCAGCATGCACAACTGGAACAAGAATGGCACTGTCGGAGAGATGCTCTGGAAAACAGAGGTACCAAATACATTTTTTCCCTTTTTTCTACTGTTAGTGTCTCAGTAGAATCCCAAGTGAGAAAAGAACCTGCAAATGTGTGAGGTAGAAATCACATTACAACACTTGAGCAGGTGACATAGTCAGAAGAAACTGGCACTCTCATGCACGAGAGTAATCTTCCAGGGTTTTGTACCAGTATGTGTTATATTTTAACAAGGAGAGTTCCCAGAAGGGTCAGTTTCAAAGGTGTCACGTGATCTCCCTGGAGAAGAATATACAGCTGATCAGCGGTCACACTAGCAGATTAGATGTACTGGGTAAAGCCGAAGGGAAGAGAAGGTCCTGAGAAGTGCAAATTACAAAACAAATCCTGTTCCTGTGTGTTTGTTTTATAAGAAAACTTTGAAACAACAAGAGAGAAATAAATCTATGAGTAAGTAGAAAATCAGGAAGTAAAGCTTGGTGGAAAAGATCTAGATCTCACAGGTGGCAAACACACTGAATTTCTGTGATGTCTTGGAAGCAATAGCTCTTATTTTCAACAAAGAATAAATGGATATTTGGAGAGAAGACAATTATGAAAAGTGTTGCAGAGGCATAAAGGAACATGATAAGGTTGTGAAGGATCTAGAGGGAGTGGTTTTGCATGAAACACAGAGCATGGCAGCAACAGATTAGTCTAGCTTTGGTGGAGATGACTGAGAAGTCTTCTATAAAATGTTTCCCATCTAGGGATACTATTATAAAAGTTTCTGCCATACAGACTGATGCTTTTCTAGAACTTTCAGTAATTGACCCCACTTAAACAGTATCTAGGCAACTGGATTACCAGTCACCGGCTATGATAGTGGCACATGTCAAGATTCTATCTTTTTTGATTTTGTATTAAAGAAGTAAAATTATCTATAATACAGGTTACATTTGAGACTAACAGTTTGAAGCTGTGCCTAGCAAAAGAAATACTGTTTAAATGACATTTTAAAGCAAAAAAAAAAATGTTTAGGACAATTACATTTTGTTGTTGAACAAAATATAGTCTGATTTCAGATATAATGATGACCTGCAAAGACTACAGACAAGAGAAGAATAATGTTCTGAGTTGAGCAGAATGAAGGACATTATTCACAGGAAAAGAAAATCTGGTTTCATTTGTTCTGCACTTGCATACTGATTTCTGCTCATTATTAGAACTTACATTTTTTAAGTTTAGGATTTAAAATCTAGAGATGTTAAACCATCATTGAGCAATCCATCAAAAATCCAGAGACATTAAAAGTTCTGTGACTAATATGTGTGAAATGTCTGAAGATGAAACTCTCTTTTGTAATTATACAGTGCAGAATACAGAATAGTTTCTGTCATGTGAATTGCCTACCTGAGGATACTATTTGAAATTTCTATCTTGCATAAGTAACAGTCAGTCTCTCACAGAAGAGAAGCAGAATTTTCATACCTGAAATGGAAATTATTTTAGCATCATTTCCATGCAACACTTTTTTTTTCATTCTCACTTATGTCTTGTGACTATGAAAGGGAAGTAAACTCACACAGCTGGTTCTTTTCAGGCAGCAATTCAATTTATTGTTTCAATATTGTAGAAAACTAAAAAGGTTAGAATTACCTTTTGGATTTACTGTGGTATTTCCCTTTGATGCCTAAGTAAATGGAAGACAGGCAGCTTTTCCATCCTTGGATTCAAGTATAATAAGGGATTTTCCTTATAGTGGGTTCTATCTAAAATCTGGTCCTTTTCTATATTAATGAGGGATATGGGTGCTGTAATTTTTTTCACTTTTTTTTTAATTTATAAAAAGGAAACATTGACAAAACCATAGGAGAAGAGGGATATAGCTTCACACAATTCCCACCACCAGAGCTCTGTATCCCATCCCCTCTCCTGACAGCTTTTCTATTCTATATCCCTCTGGGAGTATGGACCCAAGGTCATTGTGGGATACAGAAGGTGGAAGGTCTGGCTTCTGTAATTGCTTCCCCACTGAACATGGGCACTAACAGGTCGATGCATACTCCCAGCCTGCCTCTTTCTTTC
Organism: Erinaceus europaeus; assembly: GCF_950295315.1. Lineage (NCBI taxonomy): Eukaryota > Metazoa > Chordata > Mammalia > Eulipotyphla > Erinaceidae > Erinaceus > Erinaceus europaeus. Next base: position 97,202,918 of record NC_080172.1, read on the forward strand.
CCTAGCGGGGCAGGGCTCTGGGAAAGCAGGGCTCCAGGACACATTAGTGGGGTTGTCTGCCCAGGGAAGTCTGTTTGGCATCATGCTAGCATCTGGAACTTGGTGGCTGAAAGAAGAGTTAACATATAAAGCCAAACAAATTGCTGACTAATCATGAACCTAAAGGCTGGAATAGTGCAGATGAAGAGTTGGTGGGGTGTCTCTGTTTTGTAGATAGCTAGTAGGCCTATTTTAGTTCTGTTCCAAAAGGCCTGTGACTATACTAGTTTTTCCTTTGTTTGTTTTTCCCTTGAGCCTGAAATCTGATATGCAGATGGATCCAAGTTATTGTCTGGGGAGATGGTGTCCTGGCTATGAAAAGGTCCACACAGCTAGATCAGGGAAGAGAGTAGCTCCCAAATATGGGGAAGGTGTATTAATATTGTTGACTGTAAATCCCATTGATTTGATCTGATCTGGGACCCATATTCAGCTTAAGAGCCTATGTGATCTCTGCATCCCCATAGGTCTGAGCTCACATTATGTAGTCATGAGTAGGAATGTTCCAAGCTGCCCTGATTTGAGGACCCATCTTCCTCAGGTGGAAGATAGAGTATGTTGTCCAGCCTCCCTTCAGAGAATGGGACATTCTCTACCGTTGTTTATCCAAGTTGAGGGCAAGGTCCTATGGGAGTCCACAAAGGGGTCTATTTTGTTGTACCTGATAGAGATGACTGGTAATATCAGGGAGAGGGATTTATTTGAGGTCTAGGCCCATGATGTTAGTTTGGGTATCTCAGGACTCCCTGAATAGGGCTCCGGCTGATGGGGTGGCCTGATAGCGACTAAAGAGTCATCCTTAAAGTATGCCAGTCTCTTGCCCTTATTCAGCTTTTGTAGTCCTTTCTTTGATAAGGTCAGCTTTGGAGTGAGTGAAGGAAGTGTAATAGGAAGTAGGTGAGGAAGTATCTAAGTCTAAGTAGACACTATTTTATTATGAACTTGATACTGACTCACTGCAGATTATTGTGTCCTTTTGCTTTCAGGTATATATTTTGCCCTAATTCATGGATACATGTGAACATATGCTCTGTCTCATGGGACCTGGTCTATATCTAGCTTGGTTTTGGGACTTTGCTAGGAAGTGAACCACCTGAAATGGAATTAGGGAATCATATAAAAGGAAAGGTCTCACCAGAGTAATGAGGCTGAAGGGTTGACATTCCACACCTGACATCTCTGTACACAATCTGAAGTGAAGCATGCTCCTTGCTTTGATTAGGTTGGGATCAGCATATGCAATATCATTTGGTATGAATTGAGAGAAGCATGCCGGAAGTAAGTCCCACCCTAGAGGTTCCAGGACTAGGGGAAATATAGGCTCTAAAGAGGAAGTGGTAGGTTTCTGTTGTCTTAGGGTTTAAAAAGGCAATAGATAGTTATTGCTATAATTATATTATTTCGCAATTGGGTTAACTTTGAAAAATCCCTTTGTTATGTTTGCTGTAACATACACAACATAACCATAATTTATGTCCTTTGACATTATTTGTGTATAGTTGTGCCACTGGTTGCTTCTGTACTTCTGGTCTAAGCTTTTAAGAGCATCAGCATATCAAAGACTCAGCATATGTTCTGTACATTAAAAAGTTTGAGACATTCAATCAATTTTTCCCCTCTCATATTAATAGTGAAATACTGATTTATATGACTACAACTTAATAGGAGTGTACATAAACAGCGTTTCCACCACCTAAAGACAGTGTCCTATGCCACCACCCCCACCATGATGTCAAACGTCCGCCCTCACCCTCAACTCAGAGATTTTTACTTTGGTACCCTACTCCAAATTCAGTGAAATACTGCTTTGAGTTTACCTCTCTTTTCTTCTTTCTCAACTTCTGTTGATGAGTGGGGTCATCCCATACTCATCTTTATCTTTCTGACTTAGCTCACTTAACATAATTCCTTCTAGCTCTGTCCAAGATGGGTCAGCTTTATTTCTAGGTATTATATTGATTTTGCTGCAACAATGAATGGGAGTGATTTCTGGATATCCTCTTCTTCAGATTTAGTGTTTGCATAAAGAAATGCTACTGTTTTTTGTACATGATTTTGTAGCCTGACACCTTGCTATATAGCCTAATAACTTCCAGTAGTTTTCTGCTAGATTCTTTAAGTTTTTCTATGTATACTATCATACCATATGCAAACAGTGAGAGCTTCACTTCTTCCCTTCCAATCTGTATTCCTTTGATTTCTTTCTCTTACCTGAAATGGAATTAGGGAATTGTATAAAAGGAAAGGTCTCACCAGAGTAATAAGGCTGAAGGGTTGACATTCCACACCTGACATCTCTGTACACAATCTGAAGTGAAGCATGCTGAGGTGGTACTCCTTGCTTTGATTAGGTTGGGATCGGCATATGCAATATCATTTGGTATGAATTGAGAGAAGCACGCCGGAAGTAAGTCCCACCCTAGAGGTTCCAGGACTAGGGGAAATATAGGCTCTATAGAGGTATGGCAAGAACTTCTAACACTATGTTGAAGAGTAATGGTGATAATGGACAGCCCTGTCTAGTCCCCAATCAGAGGGGGAATGCTTTCAGCTTCTGTCCATTAAGTATGATGTTGGCTGTATGTTTGCTATATATGGACTCCATTATCATGAGGAATTTCCTGTCTATTCCCATTTTTTTAGTGTTTTGAGCATAAATGTGTGTTGGATTTTGTCAAAGGCTTTCTCTGAATCTATTGAGATAATCATGTGGTTTTTGGTTTTGCTTTTATTGATGTGGTGAATGATATTAATTGACTTATGTACGATGAACCAGCCTTGAATTCCTGGGATAAATCCCACTTGGTCATGATGAACAATCTTTTTGATATATTGCTGTATCCGGTTGGCCAGGATCTTGTTCAATATTTTGGCATCTATGTTCATCAGAGATTCTGGTCTGTAGTTTTCCCTTTTGTGTGTGTCCCTATCTTTTTTTGGTATCAGAGCTTCATAGAAGGGGGAAGGGAACATTCCTGTTTCTTTGACCTTGTGGAAGAGCTTTAGAAGTATAGGTATTGTCCACTTGCATATCAGATTTCAGGCTCAGGGGGGAAAAAACTAGTATATCCACAGGCCCTTTTGAATAGATCTAAAATAGGCCTGCTAGCTATCTACAAAACAGAGACACCCCACCAACTCTTCATCTGCAGTATTTCAGCCTTTAGGTTCATGATTAGTCAACAACTTATTTGGCTTTATATGTTAACTCTTCTTTCAGCCGCCAGGTTCCAGATGCTAGCATCATGCCAACCAGACTTCCCTGGACAGAGAACCTCACTAATGTGTCCTGGAGCCCTGCTTCCCTAGAGCCCTGCCCCACTAGGGAAAGAGATTGGCAGGCCAGGAGTATGGATCGACCTGTTAGTGCCCATGTTCAGCAGGGAAGCAATTACAGAAGCCAGACCTTCCACCTTCTGTATCCCACAATGACCCTGGGTCCATACTCCCAGAGGGTTAAAGAATAGGAAAGCTGTCAGGAGAGGGGATGGGATACAGAGTTCTGGTGGTGGGAATTGTGTGGAATTGTACTCCTCTTCTCCTATGGTTTTGTCAGTCTTTCATTTTTATAATAAAAAAAAAGAAGAAGAAGTATAGGTATTAACTGCTTCCTGAAGGTTTCGTCGAATTCCTTTGTAAAGCCATCTTTACAATCTTTACAGAAAGTCCAGGACTTTTTTTGTTGGGAAGATTCTTAATAACTGTTTCAATTTTTTTGTCTGTGATTGGTGCATTTATGTTCTGTAGTTCTTCTTGGTTCAGTTTTGGAAGGGTACATGTTTCTAAGAATTCTTCCGTTTCTTCCAGATGCTCTAGCTTTGTGGCATGTAGTTATTTATAAAAGTTTCACATGATTTTCTGTATTTCTCTGGTGTCAGTTGTGATATCTCCTCTATCATTTACAATTCTGTTTACTTGAATCTTCTCCCCCCCCTTTTTTTTTTACTGAGTCTGCCTAGGGGTTTTTCAATCTTGTTTAATTTTTCAAAAAACCAACATTTGGTTTCATTGATCTTTTGTATGGTTCTCTTTTATTTATGTTGTTTATTTCTGTTCTACTTTTAGTGATTTCCATCCTTCTGCTTGCTTTAGAGTTCCTTTGTTCTTCTTTCTCTAAGTCCTTAAGGTGTCCAGTAAGGTCAGTTATTTGAGCTTTTTCTTGTTCTCTAATGTGTGATTGTATGGTTATGAGTTTCCCTTTCAGTATTGCTTTAGCTGTGTCCCAAATATTTTGACAGCTTGTGTTTTCATTTTCATTTGTTTCTAGAAACATTTGAATTTCTCGCTTGACTGCCTTTTTAACCCAGTGATTATTAAGCAGCATGTTGGTAATTTTCCAAATTTTGTGACTTTTAATAATTTTCTGTTCATTGTTGAATGTTAGCATTACTCCACTGTGGTCTGAGAAGATACTTGGGATGATTTCAATGCTCTTGAATTTCTTAATACTGTTTTTGTGGCCTAACATGTAGTCTATCCTTGAGGATGTGCTATGTGGATTTGAAAAGAAGGTGTATTACAGTTTTTTGGGGTGAAGAACTCTGAAAATGTCCAGGAGGTCTAGTTTATCCATCACTTCATTTAATTCTCCTGTTTCTTTTTTGATTCTCTGCTTTGTTGATCTGTCTAAGTGTGAGAGTGGGATGTTGAAGTCTCCCAGTCTTATTGTATTACTGTTGATATATTTTTGTAGTTCTTTCAGTAGGTGTTTGATGTGTTTAGATGGGCCCTCATTGGGTGCATAGATGTTAACAACTGTTAAATCTTCTTGGTTGATTGATCTTCTAATCATTATGTAATGGCCTTGCCTATCTTTTATAACTTTAATTAATAATTAATTTAAAGTCTATTGTGTCAGAGATGAGAATGGCTATTCCTGCCCTTTTTTGTGGTCCATATGCTTGTATGATAATTTTCCATCCTTTCACTTTAAGTTTGTGTTTGTCTTGTTGGGTCAGGTGGGATTTTTGCAAGCAGCATATGGTTGTGTTGTGTTTTCTGATCCATCCTCCCTCTCTGTGCATTTTAATGGGTGAGTTTAAGCCATTGATATTTATTGATATTGTGAATTTACAATATTGCACTGTCATTATTCAACAACTTTTTATTTTCCGTGATATATGGCAAGTGTTCTTGTTTATAATAGGTCTTTTAGAACCTATTTCAGGGCAGGCTACCTTTAACTGCTGCCTGTCTGAGAAGGTTTTGATTCCTCCATCTAGTCTGAATGAAAGTCTAGCAGGACACATTATCCTTGGTTGAAACCCTTTTTCATTGAGGGCTCAATATGTATCTTGCCATCCTCTTCTGACCTTTAGAGTTTGAGAGGAGAATTCTTCTGAGAGTCTTATGGGTTATCCACTGTATGTGACTTTTTGTTTTTCTCTTGCAACCTTTAGGATCCTTTCTTTATCCTTACTTCTTTTCATTGTAAGAATGATGTATCTTGAGGTCTTCAGGTCCAGGTTGATTCTGTTTGGGTCTCTTTGGGCCTCTTGACTCTTAATGTCCTTTCTGTCGTTTAGGTCTGGGAAGTTTTCTTCTATAATTTCCTCTAGGATGTTTACTTCCCCTTCCTCTCTTTCTTCCTCCAATTATACAAATGTTACTTCTTTTGAGATCATCCATATGTCTCTGTTGTTGTTTTCAGTGGCTCTCAATCTCTTTTTTTTTTTTATCTTTTACCTCTTTTTTTAGTTTTCTCTAACCATCCTCTGTCTGGCTAATTCTTTTTTCTGCTTCTGTTAATCTGCTTTCTCTTCCCTTGGTGTCTTTCTTCAGTTCAGTTATATTGTTAGCTTGTTCTACTAATTGGCCTTTTAGTTCAGCTATTTCACCTTTTAATTCTCTAATTATCTCGAGTTAGCTAGTATTTTTCTTGAGGGCCTCTCCTCTTGTTTCCCTAATTCTGGTAGCCCTTTCCTGCATAGTTATATTCATTTCTGTGATTAATAGGTTTACTATTGCTTTCATACTTTTCTTTTTCTTTTTAATTTTTTATTTAAAAAAGGATTAATGAACAAAACCAAAAGGTAGGAGGGGTACAACTCCACACAATTACCACCACCCAATCTCCATAACACACCCCCTCCCCTGATAGCTTTCCCAGTCTCTATCCCTCTGGGAGCATGCACCCAGGGTCATTGAGGGTTGCAGAAGGTAGAAGGTCTGGCTTCTGTGATTGCTTCCCCGCTGAACATGGGCGTTGACTGGTAGGTCCATACTCCCAGTTTGCCTCTCTCTTTCCCTAGTAGGGTGTGTCTCTGGGGAAGCTGAGCTCCAGGACACATTGGTGGGGTCTTCAATCCAGGGAAGCCTGGCCAGCATCCTGATGGCATCTGGAACCTGGTGATTGAAAAGAGAGTTAACATACGAAGCCAAACAAATTGTTGAGCAATCATGGATCCCAAGCTTGGAACAGTGGAGAGGAAGTGTTAGGGAGGTACTCACTGCAAACTCTAGTGTACTTCTGCTTTCAGGTATATATTTTGCAGTAATTTATGGATACGTGTGAACATAAGCTCTCTCTCACAGAAACTGGTGTATATCTAGGTTATGGGACTCTGTGAGAGAGTGAACCACCTGAGATGAAATTAGAGTGTACTGTAAAAGGAAAGGTCTCACCCGAGTAATGAAGCTGAAGAGTTGTCATTCCACACGTGAAGTCTCTGGACACAGTCTGAGGTGAAGCATGTTGAGGTGGCAATCGTTGTGTTGGTTAGGTTGTGATCAGCAGATGCAATATTATTTGGTATGGATTGGGAGACGCATATGGTAAAGTGGGCCATATCCAAGGGTTCCAGGACTGGGGGAAGTAGGGGCTCTATAGTGGAGATGTGAGGTTCCTGCTGTCTTAGGGTTCAAAAAGACAATCAATAGTTAATGTTATCATCACATTATTTGGTAACTGGGTTAACTTTGAAAAGTCCTTTTGTTATGGTTTGCTGTACAGTATCCAGTATCTTGTATATAGCTGTGCTATTGGATGATTCTAATCTACTTGGTCTAGGTTTTTGAGAGTCCGCATATCAAATACACAGCCTATATATTAAAAAGATTCAGTTTGTGTTTTGAGAAACTTTGAGACATACAACTGATTTTCCCTCTCTCAAATTAATTAACTAGTGATTTATATGTCTACATTTTGCTAGGAGTGTACATAAACACCATTACCACCACCAGAAGACTGTGACCCATCCCACCCACCCACTCCCACCCCCCACTGGCCCAGGAAGCTGCATGTCTACCCCTCACCACAGGGTTTTTACTTTGGTGCCCTACTTACAATTTGATCAGGTCCTGCTTTTAGTTTCCCTTTCAGATCTTCTTCCTCAACTTCTCTTGATGAGTGGGATCATCCCATACTCATCTTTATCTTTCTGACTTAGTTCACTTAACATAATTCCTTCTAGCTCTGTCCAAGATGGGTCAGAGAAGGTGGGTTCATTGTTCTTGATAGCTGCATAGTATTCCATTGTGTATATATACCTCAGCTTTCTCAGCCACTCATCTGTTGTTGGGCACCTGGGTTGCTTCCAGGTTTTAGCTATTATGAATTGTGCTGCTATGAACATAGGAGTACACACCTCTTTTTGGTTGGGTGTTATGGAGTCCTTGGGGAATAACCCCAGGAGAGGAATTACTGGATCATATGGAAGGTCCATGTCTAGCCTTCTGAGAGTTTTCCAGACTGCTCTCCACAGAGGCTGTACCAATTTACATTCCCACCAGCAATGTAAAAGGGTTCCTCTGTCCCCACATCCTCTCCAGCATTTGTTGCTACTGTCCTTTTTGATGTATGCCATTCTTACAGGAGTGAGGTGGTATCTTAGTGTTGTCTCAATTTCTATTTCTCTGACAATCAGCGACCTAGAGCAGTTTTTCATATGTTTGTTAGCCTTTTGGATCTCCTCTGAGGTGAATGTTTGGTTCATATCCTCTGCCCATTTTTGGATGGGTTCATTTGCTTTTTTGGTGCTGAGTTTGCTGAGCTCTTTATATATTTTGGTGATTAGTTTCTTGTCTGATGTCTGGCATGTGAAGATCTTCTCCCATTCTGTGAGGGGTCTCTCTGTTTGTTTAATAGTTTCTTTGGATGTGCAGAAGCTTTTCAATTTGATGTAGTCCCATTGGTTTGTTTCTGCTTTAGTCTTCCTTGCAGTTGGATTTGATTCATCAAAGATATCCTTGAGATGTAGGTGAGAAAGTGTTTTACCAATGTTTTCCTCTAAGTATTTGATTGTTTCTGGTCTGACATCTAGGTCTTTGATCCATTTGGAGTTGGTTTTTGTTTCTGGTGAGATAAAGTGGTTCAATTTCATTCTTCTGCATGTTATAACACAGTTTTCCCAGCACCATTTATTGAAGAGAGCCTCCTTTTTCCATTTAATCCTTTGGGCCCTCTTATCAAAGATTAGATGCCCATAGGTGTGGGGATTTATTTCTGGGCTTTCAAATCTGTTCCACTGGTCTGTGTGCCTATTTTTGTTCCAGTACCATGCTGTTTTGATGATGATGGCTTTATAATATAGTTTAAGGTCTGGGAGTGTGATGCCTCCATTTCTGTTTCTTTTCCTCAAGATGGTTTTGGCAATTCTAGGTGTTTTCAGGTTCCAGATAAATGATTGTTGTGTTTGTTCTATTCTCTTGAAGAAGCTTGGTGGAACTTTGATGGGTATTGCATTAAATTTGTATATGACTCTGGGGAGAATATTCATTTTGATGATATTTATTCTTCCAATCCATGAGCATGGGATATCTTTCCATTTCTTGGTATCAGTTTCTATTTCCTTGAGTAGCGACTCATAGTTTTCAGCATACAAGTCTTTCACTTCTTTGGTCAACTTTATTCCTAGGTATTTGATTGATTTTGCTGAAACAGTAAATGGGAGTGATTTCTGGATGTCTTCTTCTTCAGATTTATTGTTTGCATAAAGAAATGCCACTGAGTTTTGTACATTGATTTTGTAGCCTGATATGATACCTTGCTATATTGCCTAATAACTTCCAGTAATTTTCTGCTGGATTCTTTAGGTCTTTCTATGTATACTATCATATCATCTGCAAATAGTGAGAGCTTGACTTCTTCCCTTACAATCTGTATTCCTTTGATTTCTCTCTCTTGCTTGATTGCTATGGCAAGAACTTCCAATATTATGTTGAAGAGTAACGGTGACAGTGGACAGCCCTGTCTAGTCCCCGATCTGAGGGAAATGCTTTCAGCTTCTGTCCATTGAGTATGATGTTGGCTGTAGGTTTGCTATATATAGACTCCACTATCTTGAGGAATTTCCCATCTATTCCCATTTTTTGTAGAGTTTTGAGCATGAACAGGTGTTGGATTTTGTCAAAGGCTTTCTCTGCATCTATTGAGATAATCATGTGGTTTTTGGCTTTGCTTTTATTGATGTGGTGAATGACATTGATTGACTTACGGATGTTGAACCAGCCTTGCATTCCTGGGATGAATCTCACTTGGTCATGAACAATCTTTTTGATATGTTGCTGTATCCGGTTGGCCAAGATCTTGTTTAATATTTTGGCATCTATGTTCATCAGAGATATTGGTCTGTAGTTTTCCTTTTTTGTTCTGTCCCTATCAGCTTTTGGTATCAGGGTGATGTTGGCTTCATAAAAGGTGGAAGGGAGTATTCCTGTTTCTTCAATCTTATGGAATAGCTTAAGAAGTATGGGTATTAACTGTTTCCTGAAAGTTTTGTAGAATTCATTCGTGAAGCCATCTGGTCCAGGACTTTTGTTGTTGGGGAGATTCTTAATAATGGTTTCAATTTCTTTGTCTGTGATTGCTGCATTTAGATTTTGTAGTTCTTCTTGGTTCAATTTTGGAAGGGCATAGGTTTCTAGGAATTGTTCCATTTCTTCCAGATTCTCTAGCTTGGTAGCATATAGTTCTTTATAGAAGTTTTGCAGGATTCTCTGGATTTCTATGGTGTCAGTTGTAATATATCCTCCATCGTTTACAATTCTATTAATTTGAGTCTTCTCTCTTTTTTGTTTGGTGAGTCTGGCTAGGGGTTTGTCAATTTTGTTTAATCTTTCAAAGAACCAACATTTGGCTTCATTGATCTTTTGAATGGTTCTTTTATTTTCGATGTTGTTTATTTCTGCTCTAACTTTAGTGATTTCTGTCCTTCTGTTTGCTTTAGGGTTCCTTTGTTCCTCTTCCTCTAAGTCCTTGAGGTGTGCAGTAAGGTGGTTCATTTGAGCCTCTTCTTTGTGTTTAATATGTGATTGTATGGCTATAAGTTTCCCTCTCAGTACTGCTTTAGCTATGTCCCAAATATTTTGATAGGTTGTGTCTTCATTTTTATTAGTTTCCAGGAACATTTGAATTTCCTGCTTGAGTGAGTGACCCGGTGGTTCTTAAGGAGCATGTTGTTTAGTTTCCAAATTCTGTGTCTTTTCATAATTTTCTGTTTGTTGTTAAATGTTAGTTTTACTCCACTGTGGTCTGAGAAGATACTTGGGATGATTTCAATGCTCTTGAATTTATTGATGCTGGCATAGTTTTCTTATCTATGGTTACTTCTGACTGATTTGGAGTTTCTCCTGGGTTCCTGTCCTGATTCATTGTGATAGCAGTTTTATTTGCTCTTGATTTAACTTATTTTTTTATTGATGTGGTTTGTATTCTTCTGTTCTGTCATTCTTCAGTTGTGTTTTGAGTTCTAGCCATGCTATACTAAAGACTTTTCACAGATGAGGTCACAAAGCTCAGAAACTACAACAATAGCAACTGCTGTAAGGATTGATTTAGTTTAACCAATACCAATTAGCCAAGCAACACCTCCTGTCCAAGAAAAAAATAGCAAAGAGATCCAAAATAAAAAGAAAATGAAAGGAAAAGAGGGAAAGGAAGAGTAGATAATTATGCAAATCTACTATTCACCGTAAGTTCTAGGGATAGCAACAGGAGAAAGGAAAGTATAAAAGAGACACACACACACAGAGAGAGTTCACTCTGAGTCAGATTTCTTCCAAAAAGTAATTCACAAACAAGTGTCAGTGAATTCAGAAGGCAAAAGAAGGAAGAAAAGAAGAAGAGGGAAAAAAAGAAAAAGAGCAGTGAAAGGAAAGAGTTGTTTTTTGTTTTTTTTTTAATTAGTTAGGAGAAGAGGAAAAAGGGGTTGGAGGGAAGTGGGAGAGAGAAACAAGTTCCTCTCACAATGGATAGGACACCCAGTCACCTATCAATGGAAAAGGCAACAGCAGTTAATTTTAGTCAACCTGAAGAGGAGGCAATAGGGCCAGGCTTATATAATAATAATAATCATAAACTATGATAGATTAAAAATCCTAACAGTCTACAGCTTGGACCACTCCAGATTGCCTGCATGCAGCCTTAGCAAAGATAAACATTTATAAGAAGTACCCCCCCAAAAAAAAAGAATAAAAAAGCAAAACAAACAAACAAAAAACCTCCAGGTAGTCTTTCCCAGGCAGGGCTGAGGCTCTGATTGGTTAGGTATTTTGTCACTCAAAGCTCCAGCTATCTAACAAAACAAAACAAAAAAAAGTAAAGGAAAAGAAAAGAAAAAGAAAAAGGTTTGGAATGACACCCCTGCTATGCCAGGAATATTGGTAAAAAAATAAATAAATAAATAACCCTGCAGGAAGCCTGCTAGGAGCAGCAGGCCAGCCCTTCTGGGGTGAGGGAGAATGGTGATTTCAGAGATAATGAAGCCAAAGATTTTCCTTTCTTTATGTGTTTGACTTCTGTTTGTCCGCCCAAGTGTGGGCTATAGGACTCTTTTTGGTGTCACACTGACCACCCTCTATTCACCCTTTCATGACGCATCAATTATCCTACCCTCTTCAGAGAATCCTAGATTGTAGGCCACTTTTTTTTTGGAGCTCGTGCCAGGTGCTGTTTCCGAGTCACCATCTTGGCTTCGCCCCCTAGTTATTCCATGGGTGCTGTACTTAATCCCTCAAACAAAGTCAGTGTCTTGTGACTTTTCCAGTTCTTTCATTGGTTCATAGGGAGAAATTGATTCACATTAGTTCGGTTCTGGTGTATAAGTATGCTCTTTTGAGTTATACACTAAAACATTTTCGGAGATAGAATGGTCCAGCATAAACTATGCCTGCCCTTTATGATATGGAGGTATAGCTCAGACGTGTGGTCACAGGTGTTATGGCTGAAGCTTGGCACCTGCACAATAAATTCATCATACCTTCCAGGCATTTCTTTCTTTCTTCCTCTCTCTCTCTCTCTCTTTCTTTCTTTCTTTCTCTTATTTGATATAAATAAAAAGAAGTAGAGGTGGGGAAGAGAGAGGGAAAAAGAAAAAGAGATGCCTGCATCATTGCTCCACCAGATATGAATCTCACTTCCCTGTAGGTGGAAACCAGGGGGTTAAGCCCAGGTCCTTGAGCATGGTAATGTGTGTGCTCTGCTAAGTACACCACTGCCCAACCCTTCGATTTTTGTTTTCAGTGTGATAAAATTTATGTAATATGAAGTTCAACATTTCAATAAATTTTTAGTTTACAGTTCAGTGGCATTGAGTAAGTCCTATTGTTAGACAACCAAATCACACATGTCTAGCACTTTATCATTCCTCACTGAAACTCTATCCAATTAAACATTAGTTCCTCAGTCTTTTTTTTTTCCCCAGCAACTAGTAAAGTAATCACTATGCCAGTTTTTGTCTCTGTGAATTTAATTGTTCTGGTAGCTATATAGAAAGCCTTTAAATCATACACAATCTGACCATTTATATCTCTATTGTTGTATTAGTGGACTTTCAAGGCTCATTCATGTATATCACATTGTTAGAATTTCCCCCTTTTTTAAAGCTGCACACATTTTATGGTATGTATCTGCTACACTTTGTTTATTCATTCATTCTATTAATGGGCATTTAGGCTGTTTCCATCTTTTGGCTGTGGAGAATAATGCTGACATTGACAAATATCAAAGGTCAACTTCCCACTTTCCATTTTTCTAGCTATATATTAGAAGTAGAATTGCTGAGTTACATGGTAATACTATATTTAATTTTTGAGCAGCTTTCCATAATGTTTGATCCTATTCTTTTTTTAAGATTTATTTTATTTCACTAAATAGAAGTGTGGTCACTAGTGATGTGATGGGATGCTAGGGATTGAATTTAGGACCTCATGCTTGTAAGTCCCGAACTCTACACTGTGCCACCTCCTAAGCCAGGAATATATGCTCCTAATACCAGGTAAGCTGGGTAGCAGTTAATCAACTACATACTGTTGCAGAACAAACCACCTCAAGAATTAATAGTTTATAGTAATACATTTATTAAGCTCAAAATTCTACTGATTATTTCTTCTGGACTAGAACCACTTATCTAATCTCTGTTGATCTAGTTTATGATTTTATGGTCATTTGTCAGGTCAGTTGGTGGTGGCTGTTCTCAGATGGCCTCAGTCTCAGTCGTGTGTCTGCTGGCTGTTCATCTGTTGGCTGGGACAATGAATGATTGGACCTAGAATCTCTCATTCATTGTCCAGCAGGCTTGCTCAGTTTTGCTGACAGCATGGCAAGCTTCTAAGAGCCTGAGGACAAGCCTAACGCCAAAGCACTATTCAAGTTTGTGTACTATGCTGCTCATTCTATTAGCCAAAGCAAGCAGTTTGGCCAGTCCAATAGTTGGTGCAGAAGATGTTGCCAAAAGACATGGCAGGAAAGTAGGAAAAGAGCAAGACTGTAGCTGTGATCACTCTGTCACAACTACCTACTTAATTCAGTTTTCTCCTTCTATCTTCACTCTTGCTCTCTCTTTATCTCCCATCTTCTGTCAAAAAAAGAAAGGAAGAAAGAAATAGAGAAAGAAAGAAATAAAGAAAGGAAGGAAGGAAGGAAGAAAGAAAGAAAGAAAGAAAGAAAGAAAGAAAGAAAGAAAGAAAGATTAGTCACAAGAAATGATGAAGTAGTAGTACAGGCACCAAGTCTCAGTGATAACCCAATAACCCTCGTGGTAACAGTGTCTTGGTCAGCAAAATAACTCACTTGGTTAATTAACAGATTTCCCTTGGGCAAAACCTAGAATTGAGTCCCACTTCCACTACATTGGAGAAAACTCTGGTGCTATGGTTTCTTTCACTCTTTCTCAATCTATCAAAAAAAAAAAAAAAAAAAAGGAGCTAATTCTGGAGCTGTGAAGTCCCAACAATGACAATCAATCAATCAGGCAATCAATCAATATCAGCACCTGGAGAGAAAATCTGCTTAACTCTCAGCCAGTGGTTCAAATGCTGGGACACTCAACATTCAGTAACTTTGTCAACTAATGCTTGCTTCATGCAAAAGAGATTCCCTTTGGGCAGCAGCCAAGCAGATATGGCGGGAAGATGGAAGATTCTATGTGGGAGGTCTCATGGCATGATCTACTACTTACAGAGCTGTATCAATTATTTGCAGTGACCTTAGTCAAATGGTTTCATTTCTCAGAGTCTCAAAGGTATTTTTTAATCTACAAAATGAGATGCTGATATTATCAATCTCAAGAAATTTGGAAATATCATATAGAAGTCCTAGTGTCTATAGTAGACCCTTGATACAATTATTAGCTAATTATCTTAATAAATGCTGTTATGATCTGCAGTTTCATCATTAGAACAAGGGCCTTCAGCATGGCTTGCAATGCCAGCATCTATGCCACAGTGAAAGTCTGGGAACCCTCTCAGAAATAATGCAAATGGGAACAAAGATATTTGTGATTTTTTTTTTATCTATAGCCAGTTAGGGATTCCTATTTGGACTACTTCTCATTATTTGAGAAAATTTTCTGTAACTTGTAGTTGCCACAGGAGCAGCCCCCCCCCCAAAAAAAAAAGCAGCACTTCAAATGCCAGAAAATTTCCTGAAATGATTTTAGTATTTTAGTGGCACTGTAGATAACTTAAAACATTTGGAAAGTTTTCCACCAGGCTATCATGAGGCATAGCCTACTACCAAAAACATGATTAATTTACCCATGTGTTCTCTCCTGTTTGGACTTAGCTGAAAGTAACAGCTGGGCCCAGTGGGAATTTAGTGAGGACTCAACTTTGATCAATGGAAGTGAAAATTAGGATGTAAAAGAAGAGGGAAAAGAGAACTTAAGATCTCAGACATAGGAACATTGCAACCCAGTTTCACAATAAGCAAAATACTAAGGAGAGAGATGGTGAATTTGGGAAGCTGCTGAGGGTGCATTGTAAGGTTCTGGAGCTGGAGAGAATTGGGAGATAAAGAAATTAGAAGTAGGAGAGGGATCCATAGAGGAAAAGAATAAAAATGAAAGGTGAAATTTTCAGATGGGCAGCATTAGCTTTAACTCACTGTGGAAAAACACCTTCTTTCTGACCATCTGTTCCTATACACACACACACACACACACACACACACACACACACACCATCACTCCCTGTGGCAGGAAGCTATCTACTATCTGGCTGGATTTATTTCACTCTGGAATTGTCTTTCTTCACTTTTCTGCTTCTATTTCTACATTGTCACAGATAACCCTCCCCCCCAAAAAAAATCAACATATTTTTAAAATTTCAATATATACATATACATATATATTAAAACAGAGAGTAAATGAGAGGGAACGGGAGATAGAGAGGGAGAAAGAAAGAGAAACCTGTAGCACTTCCTCCACTGCTTGTGAAGCTTTCCCCTTGCAAGTGAGGACCAGAACCTGGTCCCGGCCCATGGTAATAGATGTGCTCAGCCATGTGCACCACAGCCTGGCCCCAGAGCTAATAATTGTATCATGTTGAAAATGGGGTGTTTTCAAAATGCATACTAATCATTGAATCTTATCTTGAGACAAATTCAACTTCCTCTTTTATGGAAAAATGCCAAAATGCTATTCCTTAATATATGACCTTAATCCTACCCCATTTGTTGTTCTTTCTAATTTCTAGGCCAAAACTAGAAATGGAAAATTAAAGGGACTGTCAGCCCATTGCCAATAACCATATTGAGAGCACTAAAACATTTGTTTGCTGCACAGGTCCTTTAAGCAGATGTATTAGGTATTTCCACCAGTGACTATCCATAAAATGATAGCACTACAGACATGGAGCAGCCATGTACCTATCTTATTCAAAAGCAAGAATAGAGCTTGGTACTCAATCAGTGCCCACGCAGTGATTGGATAGATAGTGTACTATGGAAAATGACAACATAATCAGGTACAGTTAAAATTGTTGGGCTAACACCTCAAACAACTAATTCTTGCTCTGGATAGCACTTCCTCCTTCCTTAGGGTATCCTCTCTCAGCATGAAACCCTGAGATCCATCCATCTATATTTGTGCCCCACACCCTGCATGCCAAGAAGCCAGGAGACTTAGTGTGTTATGGTCATCTGAAGTTGTGGCCCAAGATTCCTGGGCATTCTGGGTTTTCTATATTGAACACCTGACCACTATACTCCTTAAACACATCAAAGGTCATGCTCTCATTATACTGGAAATGGACATTCTTAAGAGCATTTATAAAATCTGCAGCCTAAGGACAACTTGATTTAATTCACCAGTTCTTAAAATGATGTCTGAGAGGAAAGTTGAGCTGCTTCTGTGCTCCTAAAGAAATCTACATACCATGAGATGGTGAGGAACCTCCAGAGCAGAAATATCTTCATTCACTCATGTGTCAGTACAAATTAGAAACCTTGATCATTTTCCTGGAAGTCTTAGGCTACTTGCAGTTGACTGCTTCGGGCAAGGATAAGAAAACTCTAGCATTTTCTGGCTGGCAGGTGACTCCTTGTTGAAAACAAGCTCTGGCTCTTTCCAAGTTCAGATATTATAAAAGCAACAACATAGATGTAATATTTAGGAAGATGATGATAACTACAGCCTGTGAGAGCTTCTACTGTGAGATACATTGACTATATACCCTACCCTTTAAAAAATGGAAAGACCTAGAAACATCTTTATTTTACGAAGTTTTTTTTTTCTCTCTATCTCTCTCTGGCTTGTACAGAAAAAAAGTGGAAACTCAGGGACAAAAAAAACTGTTACTGATGAGCATGGTGCCACACTCATATCTAGAGTAACAGAACATAGATGTGCTGTCAAGTTACGGAAAGAACGTAAGAGATCTTCTCCTGGGAACCACAGATAATTCTAAAGTACAGTGATGTTTGGGAATAACAGCCATTGAGAACATTCTCCTATTTGAAGCTCTTATAGTTTTACCTCATTAAACTGAATGTTGTTGTTTATATATAATGGCAGTTTAATTTATTTTGTATATATCATATATAATAAAATTTTATGCATAAAATTTCATATCACATTTTTGTTTTTTAAAAATAAAATTAGGTGCACTCCCCAAGTGAGATACTTTGTCAACCCTTCACAACTATTTTTGAAAGAAGTGATATTACCATCACCATTTTTAGATAAGGAAAACAAAGAAAGCAACAGGAAGCTAAGTGACTTGTCTAAGGAAAAGTCCCACAGTTGGTCCCCAGAACTGGCAATCTAGTACCTGTGATTTTTTTTTTTTTTTTGCCACCAGGATTTTGTCTGGGGCTCAGTACCAGCACTATAAATATACCACCCTGTGGCCATTTGTTTTTCCCTCTTTTTTTCCATTTCTATTTTTTATTTTATTGGACAAAGAAAAATTGAGAGGGGAAGGAAAGGGACAAAGGAAGAGAGAAAAATAGAAACCTAAAGACGTGCTTCACCACTTGTGAAGCCTCCCTCCTGCAGATAGGAAGGCTTGAACCTGGGTCCTTGTGCATGGTAACACGTGCAGTCAACTGGGTGCATCACTGCTGAATCCCTACTTTTGACTTCTAACCACCACACTGCACTACCAGCATGACCAGAAGCTTTGAGGGATTTAATTGTACTAAGCAGTAGAGTAGTATAAAAGTCTGTGGAGGACAAAATGCCTACTCTGTAGAAGTAGTCATTGGGAGCTTCTTGACCCTCAGATGAAATAAGTCTATCTATTACCTATTTCTGACCATAGATGTACTTAGTTGATTAATGTCTAAGACTGTAAAAAATAGAGAACTTATGAACTCCAGCCATCAGTTTTCTTTTTTTAAGTTTTTTTTCCTTTTTTTTAAGTTTTTTTTTTTTTTTTCCCTTTAATCAGTTTTCAAGATGAGCATTTGATGTTCAGAAACTGTTCTGGAAATGAGAAGGAGGAGGCCTAAATATGAAGTACGTCTTAGACTTCAGTCACCCTGGGAGGGGTAGGAGGTCTTGTTTCTGAGTGCCGTTTACAGCTAGAGAAAGAAACCAGCAAGGTAACTCACCTGGAAGGGTACCTGTCTGTTTCCATGCATGTGACTCTGGGTCAGACTTTTCTGCTTTCACACTGAGGGGAAGTCTCTCTCTCTCTCACTTTCTCTCTCTCTCTCTTTCTCTCTCTCCTTCTCTCTGTCTATCTCTCTGTCTCTAGAAGTAATACATAAGGGACTCCAAAATGTGAGAAAATAATTTAATTCATTATTAAAACCTTGTTAGATGAGGCTAGGAAGAACAACACATGCTCAAGGGCCCAGGTTCAAGCTTCTGGTCCCCACCTGTGGGGGGCAGAGGGAGTTTCACAAATGATGGAGCAAAGCTGCAGTCATATTTCTCTCTCTCTCTCTCTCTCTCTGTCTGTCTGTCTGTCTCTCCAATCAGCTCTAGCTTATGGTGGTGCAGCAGACTGAACCTGGAACTTCGGACCCTCAGGCATTAGAGTCTCTTTGCATAACTATTATGCTATCTACCCCCGATCTATATCTTTCTTTCTCTCTCTCTATTTCTCTCAATCAAAAAGAAAGAGAGAGAAAGGAAGAAAGGAAGGAAGGAAGGAAGGAAGGAAGGAAGGAAGGAAGGAAGGAAGGAAGGAAGGGAGAACGAAAGAGGAATGGCCCCCTGTAATAGTGAAATAATGCAGGCACAGGCAGCATATCACTGGTGGGTCTTCTCTCATAGTCCCACTTCCAGGTACCATTCATCCCTTGGGACTTGTTACAATTGACATGGAAGTTCAGCCCTTTAAGTGATAGAAAAAAAAAACATTAAATTTCCTGTTTTATGAAATTCCCACGGTGCTAAGAAGAAGGCTAGGAAAGTCTTAATTAGACTGACCAGACTTCCTCTTGGTTTGAGAGACCTTGATCACTGTGAATGACTGCGAAAACCTTTATGAGCTACATCCTCTTAACTAAAGTTCTAGAAGGTTGTGAGTAAAGTGGGCAAGTTTCCAAGTAACCTTAGGATGTATTTGTTCATTTCTAAACATTGATTGATTGTTGTTGATGAACTAAATGAGTTTCATAGAGTATTTCTACAGGGGTATTTTTTTAAATTACTATGATATCCATGAGGCAATGACACTTGAAACCTTTTAGTGGAGAGAAACCCAAGAAAGCTCCCTAAAGGACATTTTTGTATTATGTGACAAGACAGTTACTATTACCCCAGCTGATGTGGGGGCATCCCAGGTAGCTAGAGTAGAGTCTGAACAGAACAGAAGGCAAAGAAGGCAGCTCCAGCCAGGGACCTGAAGGAGAAGTGTGAGCAACTGCAGCTACCCTGCAGGTCAGCCAACTCTTAGCTACTCTCTGATGCAGTGTTCAGATCTGTCTTGAAACACCAAAATTCCAACCACGAGTAGAATTCCTATTGGCAGAGTTTACACTGTGATTCTGTGTGCAATATCATAGATTATTGCCACTTGGATAGTGGATGATATTAAAAAAACAGTCAGCCATTTTTGTGAAATTAGAATGACTAAAGAGGAAAGGAGCCAGTATTTCTCCATCAGTTTCCTTATTTCTTCTTCTTCAAAAATTTTTATTAGTGGGAGTCGGGCGGTAACACAGCAGGTTAAGCGCAGGTGACACCAAGCGCAAAGACCTACATAAGGATCCCGGTTTGAGCCCCTGGCTCCCCACCTGCAGGGCAGTCGCTTCACAGGTGGTGAAGCAGGTCTGCAGGTGTCCGTCTTTCTCTCTCCCTCTCTGTCTTTCCCTCCTCTCTAGATTTCTCTTTGTCCTATCCAACAACGACGACATCAATAACAACAATAATAACTACGACAATAAATAACAAGGATAACGAAAGGGAATAAATATTTTAAAAATTTATTAGTGATTTAATAATGATTAGCAAGATTGTGAGATAATAAGGGAACAATTCCATACAGTCCCCCACCACCAGCATTCTGTGTCCCATCTCCTCCATTGGAAATTTCCCAATTCTTTATTCCTCTGGAAGTATGGACCAAAATTCTTTATGAGGTGAGTTTCTTTGTTTCATGGAAGTAGCATGAAATGTTTTGTTTTTCCGGTGGGTTTTCTTTTTCTTCTTTTTGCTATTTGTTTTTTCATCTACTCACCTTTTCTTGCCTTTTCTCCAAACCATGGCAGCTTGCCTTATAAATCACCGAGAAGCATTCTCTGTTAATCTGAGACAGTTGTGATATACATTTTTGGAGGATTCTATTTGAATTTGGATGCACTTCCTTCTTTGTAAGAAGCCATCTCTAAATTTTAATGCTACATCATTTTCCCCATAGAGTCTTTTCTCAGAGTCTCACTCCCAGGTACCACTCTCATCCCTGGGGACTTGTTACAATTATTTACATTGACAAGGAAGTTCAGCCCTTTAAGTGAGAGAACAAACAGAAGAAGAAGTGCCCCTTGCTTGCGGCATCTGGCTGACCTTTCTGGGAGGCCATTAGGGCTGGTCTTAGTGAGGGTTGTGCAAAATGGATGTCCAGACTGAACTTTAACTAATTATTCAATCAATGACTTGGCAGATCAGTCAATGGGAACGATGTACAGTCGGCTGAAATTGATCACACTTCATTTCCCATCAATTGTCAAGCCAAATTATGGATAAAGTCATAAGTAAAGGCTCATTGCCCGTCATTCTTGGGAGCATGTTTCCCCATCCTTTCCTCCATGTACTTAGACCCCAGGCTGATGGGAAAAAAAATTTTCACTCTTACAGAGAGAACCAGTATAAAATGTTTACCACCTTCTGTAATGCAAGGGAAGAGGAGAATATTTTCTGTTTCATAATTGATGCGGCTGCAGTCACATTATCCCCTAACCTTGTTCAGGCAGCTCAGATGTGGAAACTGAATTTTAAATCCCATGATCCATTATGTATCACTTACTTCCACATCTATTACTGTTCCATTGACCAAATGACAGGAGTCCCCATCAGGGTGGCTGAATGTGTGAGGCCCTTCAATTTTATGCCTGTGGATAGGCATGTGGTACTTCACACATGGCTGATTTACAGGCAATTAGCACACAGACATGGCAGATTTAGGGTAGCTTTCCTGAAAGCTATGAATAAAGGATGTAAACCCCCCGTCTTCACCCCCAGTAAGGTTTGACTATGATTCAAGCAATGAATTTTGTAACTTTAACTACTCCCCTCTCTTCAGATGTAAAATGGAAGGTGTTCTTGACTAATTGGGATGGCAGTTTCTGAACCCCACAGTTGGCCCAATAGCTCACAGAGAAAACAGATGCAAAGGGCCAGGCAGTGGCACACCCAGGTAAGCATACAGATTACCAAGCACAAAGACCTGGGTTCTAGCCCCTGCTCCCCACTTGCAGGGGGTCCACTTCAAAAGCAGTGAAGTAGGTCTTCAGGTACAACTCTCTCTCTCTCTCTCTCTCTCTCTCTCTCTCTGTCTCTCTCTCCCTCTCTATCTCTCTACTCTCTCTCAATTTCTCTCTTCTCTCTGTCTTATCCAATAAAAATTAGAAAGGAGAAACAAAAAAACAAAAAGGAAAAATGTCTGCTAGGAGTGGTGGATTTATAGTGCCAATGCCAAGCCCTAGTGATGACCCTGGTGGCAATAAATAAATAAATAAATAAATAAATAAATAAATAAAAGACAGAGGCACAAGTTTAAGTGCATATACAAACTTCCCCTCCCCATGCCACTCCCAAACTTAAAGGCTTCCTTCCTTGCAGTGTTAGCCCTGCTGGGTTCTTGTACAGAGAAGACCTTTGGGACCTGAATGTCAACCACCAGGAAATAGGAGGGAATTTTCTGAGAAGCATGGTCATGTGCACAAATTATCACATATCTCTCACAATGATTTCTTAAGTGAAAAGTGCAGGATTCTTCAGTCTATAGTGTACTGCACAGGACACTAAGATTTTGGAATTTGAAAGAACTTCCTCATGTCCAGATGGGTTTATATTCTGCATTTTCTGAAGCAAGATACTTTCCCCCCACTAAACCATATTTCCTTGATCTATAGATTTCAATTTGCTGCTTTTTTTTCAAGCTTATACACATTCTTTGGTTTCTTGTTCCATCAGCAATTATTTACTGAGAGCTTATTAATGTGTACAGTAGTGATATGGTAGGAACATGGGTGCTTTGGGGGATACAGAAAAGGATGCCTACTTCAATTGATTGAAAAGACCATATGACTATCGGGGCCTGGAAATGGTATGCCCAGTAGAGTGCAGATGTTACCATGCACAAGGACCTGGGTTCAAACCCTGTGTCCCATGGGTGGTGAGACAGTGCTATAATTATTTCTCTTTCTCTCTCCCTGCCTGCCCCCTGCTTCCCTCTGTTTGTCTCTATGAGAAATAAATCTTAAAAGCAAAAAAGAAGAAAAATGGTTGCCAAGAACAATGAAATCTTCTTGTTGGCACCAAGTCTCAGAAATAACCCTAGTGGGAATATAAGTAAATAAATATTATATGACTGCAGTTCCATCAGTTTTGAAACAAAAAAAATATGTGCCCCTGCCCTTGTATCATAGAAGGTGATAAATATTCTATGCTGTTTCCTTTCATAAAAGCAAACTACTTGTTTTTTTTTATATTTATTTTATTTATTTATTCCCTTTTGTTGCCCTTGTTATTTTATTGTTGTAGTTATTATTGTTGTTGTTGTTGGATAGGACAGAGAGAAATGGAAAGAGGAGGGGAAGACAGAGAGGAGGAGAGAAAGATAGACACCTGCAGACCTGCTTCACCGCCTGTGAAGCGACTCCCCTGCAGGTGGGGAGCCGGGGTTCGAACCGGGATCCTTATGCCGGTCCTTGTGCTGTGCGCCACCTGCGCTTAACCCGCTGCGCTACAGCCCGACTCCCTACTTGTTTTTAATTGAAAGTTTGGAAGGGATTGGGAAGCATGTTCCCAAGAATGATGATCAATGAGCTTTTACTTACAGTTTTATCTACAGTTTGTGAGAAATGGTGTGTGATCAGTTTCAATGAGTTAAGTCTCAGAAGAAGACTTTCAAAGTCTCAGTGTATTCAATGGGAAGGACACAGGTAGCCCAACCTACCTTAGCTGTTAAACCATTTCCTGAGGAATAGTCTTTTGGTCTTGATGACAGGCAAGAGGAAACTAGGTTAAAGTAACTTGTCCAGCAGGAAGAACAGCATATGCGAAGTCCCAGAAGCTAACTAGAGTTTGATAAGCAGGTAGATTAAAATGCTGGCCGAGAAGCTACAAGGTGGCATACCTGATAGAATGCATATATTATAATGTACAAGGGCCAGGAGGTTCGAGGCCCTGGTCCCTACCAGCAGAGGAAGAAGCTTCTTCATACGCCACAAGTGATTAAGCAGCACCACAGATCTCTCTCTCCCTCCCTGCCCCCCAATTTCTCTGTTTATCCAAAATAATTAAATAAATTAATAAATAATTTTTAAAAGTGGGAAAAGAATGGCTGGGGAAGGAGAGAGAGAGACAGAAGACGCCCTGGAGTATGTTTCATAGAAAAGCCTGTAAGCCAATAAGTAACTGTCCCCACAAAGCCAGGCCTCTTGTCCCACCCACACTCATCTACATCCATCTCTTTTTTTGCTTCTGGGTTTGTTTTTGTTTTGCTTTGATTTTTGATGCTCTTCCTCTTCCTCCTCCTCCTTCCCAGGAAGATAACTGGCATTTGATCACCAGCAAGCATGTCCAAGAGTATCTACAGCAGAGGTAATGCCTCTGCTTTAAACACAATGGTATTTGCTCACTCAAACATTTTCCCACCCCAAAAAGTAGACAAGGTGATTTGATCAAGGTCACTTGCAGTTAGTCAGGGAAAAGCTGAGATTTGAAGTCAGGCTTCTGCCCTAGTGATTTTCATAAAGGTATTTAAGCACTGCTTTCAGCCTCTTTGTATTTCAGTCTTTTCAATTAAAAAACAAAATCACAGAAATGTTCACTTTTAAATTATGCTATTTTCTTTTCTAAATTATTTCATATTGGAGAAAATTATTTTGTTCTCAAGCCTTCAAACTGTCTTATGTCCTCAAGCAGGGGGTGGAAAGTTGTTGCATTGAAATTAAAATCTTCAACAATTTCTTTCTTTTTTTTTTTTTTTAAATACTTATTTTATTTATTCCCTTTTGTTGCCCTTGTTGTTTTATTGTTGTAGTTATTATTGTTGTTGACATTGTTGGATAGGACAGAGAGAAATGGAGAGAGGAGGGGAAGACAGAGAGGAGGAGAGAAAGATAGACACCTGCAGACCTGCTTCACCGCCTGTGAAGCGACTCCCCTGCAGGTGGGGAGCCGGGGTTCGAACCGGGATCCTTATGCCGGTCCTTGTGCTTTGCGCCACCTGCGCTTAACCCGCTGCGCTACAGCCCAACTCCCCTTCAACAATTTCTTAAGTGTCTCCTTTTTAACTGAGTGAAAGTAATGTATTCATAATTATTTCAAAAACAATGTAGTAAGCCTCATTATTAAGACCTTTTATTCCTGACTGACATGAGCAATTCAAGATAAAGGAGAATAAGCAATGGCCTTATATGCTACAAGTCTGGGTATGATCATTTGAAAAATAAAACAAAAAAGATGAGGCCTTCTTCTGAGCATTCAGAGTGGGTAACCTTGAAGGCAATGGAAAGCCTGGTCCAAGCTATAGATTACAACTTGCAGCCAAGGAAAGGCAAAAAGAAAGTGTCAATAAGGGGACAGGGCTTTAGCGCACTTAGGCTGTGGTGTACCAGGTTAAGTGCACAGAAGCATAAGGACCCATGCAAGGGTCCTGGTTTGAGCCCCTGGCTTCCCACCTGCGGGGAGGGGGGGTTCCTTCATAAGTGGTGAAGCAGGTCTGCAGGTGTCTCTCTGTCTTTCTCCTTTCTCTCCCTCTCCCTTCTCAATTTCTCTCTGTCCTAGATAAAAAAAAAAAATAAACACACATATATATATCGGTAAAATGGTCGCAAGAGTAATGGATTCATAGTGCAAACACTGAGCCCTAGCAATAACCCTGGAGGCAAAATAAATAAATAAAGTGGATACTAGAACCTTCAGTTTCTTCTCAACTTGTGAACACAAGTGCTTTTAGCACATGGCATTGATTTATTCTCCTCCATTTTTACTGATTTAATATTGGTTTACCATATAATAAAAGCATAGAAATATAGTTAGGTGTGTGGTGTGTGTGTGTGTGTGTGTGTGTGTGTGTGTTACACAGTTCACTAAGTCCACTACCAGTGTTCCTGAAATATTATACCACATGGAAGCCTCTTCCTATCCCAACCTCTCATCTTATCTACTATATCTCTGATAGCCACCTTAGTTTTCACAGAGTTTAAGGAACATATTTCTTTCCTATCTCACATGCAAGTCCTGTTTGACATCAATTTCTAGCCCCTTCAACATCAGAATGACAGTGGAGAACAATAGATACAAGATTTTCTGTTCACTAGAGAACAGACAGAGGAGGTAGAAACTCAGCTGGTGTGCTTTAGAGGTTGCGCTGAAAGATGCATCAAGGAGCCAGCAGGAAGCAGGTATGAAGTTGGTCTGGGTGAGCACCAAAGGCACAGGGGCAAGTGCCCTCTCCACCTATCAGGACTGCTGCTAAGCTCCATGTGACAGGGAACATAAACAAACAGGGACCCAAGAGCTCAGATCTTCTAAGTTTTCATGAGAAGCCACAAAAATGTGTTTTGTGTGCTTTTCAAAATTTTTTTTTGTATTTTTAAATGAGAAAACTCCTACTTCAAATGTTGCAACTCCAGAATTATATTATTGTTGTTGTTGTTGTTGTTTTAATGTCACCAGGATGATCAATGGAATTCAGAGCCTGCACAATATACATTGCTTCTAGGGATCATTTTTTCATTTTGTTTCCTTTTATTTGGTAGGACAGAAAGACACTGAGAAAGGAGGGAGGATAGTAAGTGAGAGGGAAAAAGAGCCACCTGCGACACTACTTCACTGATGATATAGCTTCCCCCCTACAGGTGGGGGTTGGGGACTTGAACCCCAAGTCCTGGCACATGGTAATGTGTATGTTCAATCAGGTGTGCCTCCACCCACCCTACCCTGAAATTCCTGTTTTCTAACCTTTCTTCATAAGAGAAAAAGATGACCATTCAGCATATACTGTTAAAATTTTCCTATGTGATATTTTGTAAATCACAAAAGTATGGAAAAAATGAAGGTGGAATAAGGATATGGTATTAAATAATAAAGATAAGACTTTTTCAAAACATGAACACCATATTGCAGAGATAAAATATAAGAAGAATAAATATGCTGGTATTGAAAGAGCGCTGGACATGAAACAAGAATCTTTGGGTCTCTGTGGGTTCATGCACAAGGATTTACATAAGCCCTGCCTTGGTTTCTTCATCTGTAAAACCACTTAAATTCAGAGTTGAGTTCTTATCTTAACCTCAGTCACCCCTCATCCCAGTGAAATCTCTGGGGCAATTCACCCAAGATCCCCCTTCAGCCCTGAGAAACTTTTGTTCTGGTCTGAATTTCAGATTATCTTCCAAGATGTAATAATGGTATATAATGATAGTCTATCAAGGGTACAAATATCATATAAAAAGAGGATGGATGGAAGTAGTGAGAATTCCAGAAAAAAGATGCCCTTTAGGGGGAAAAATCACTTTGCTACAATTGTTGTATCTGTTTGTTTGTTTGTTTGTTTCCTGAAAGGCATAATCACTGTATAGATCAAAACCAAGTCTCTTATCAACAGCAAAGAATCCTAATTGCTATGAATTCAGAATTCCTGAACAGCAGCCATCTACAGGGTACCCAGCACGTACCAGGTACATGCAGTTCCTATTCCTCACAACAAGCTAGACAATAGGTTTCTAGAGAACTTTTACTGTGTGCATCTTGCAGATGGAAAAAGAGAGGCTTAGAAAGGGAAAAAGAGGGGCCTGGGTGGTGATCCATCAGGTTGAGAGCACATGGAGCAAAGCACAGGGACCAGCGTAAGGATCTCGGCTCCAGCCCCTGGCTCCCCACCTAAAGGGTGGTCACCTCACAGGCGGTGAAACCAGTCTGCAGGTGTCTTTTTCTCCACCTCTCTGTCTTCCCCTCCTCTCTCAATTTCTCTCTGTCCTATACAATAGCAAAGACAGCAATAACAACAACAATGATAAACAACAAGGGCAACAAAAGGGAAAAAATAGCCTCCTGGAGCAGCAGGTTCATACTGCAGACGCCGAGTCCCAGCAATAACCCTGGAGATGAGGCGAGGGGTGGGGGTGGGGGCGAGACAGAAAGAACACCTCAGAGATTAGCACAATGAGGAGGAAACAGATCAGCTGAGATTCTGGCCTCAAAGCCCTGGAACTTTATCATGGCCAAAAGGCCTAGTCATATGCCAAACATTTTAGGCTCTGGAAACCAGGCTTCAGTTCTAACCTTGTGCTCACATCTCACTGTACATTCATGGAGAGGTGATTTAACCTCTCTGATGGTTTAGTTTTCTAATCTGTCACTGGAAAGAATTAAACAGTGACTGCACTAAGTTTTGAGGTTTGTGTTAAATTGGGCATGCCAGTATATTTCAAAGCATCCCATCAGTGGTCATTATTATTGTTATGAAAAATTCTGGGGGGTCAGGTGGTAGTGTAATGGCTTAAGTGCAGATGGCTCGAAGCACAAGGACCAGAAGGATTCGAGAGCCCGGTTCGAGCCCCCCGCTCCCCACCTGCAGGGGGGTCACTTCACAGGCAGTGAAGCAAGTCTACAGGTGTCTATCTTTCTCTCCCCCTCTCTGTCTTCCCCTTTTCTCTTGATTTCTCTCTGTCCTAGCTAACAATGACATCAATAACAGCAGAAATAATAACCACAACAATGATAAAACAACAAGGGCAACAACAAAGAGGGGGAAAATGGCCTCCAGGAGCAGTGGATTTGTAGTGCAGGCACCGAGCCCCAGCAATAATCCTGGTGGGGAAAAAAAAAAAAGGAAAAATAAAGGGAAAATAAAATAAAATAAAATAATTCCATAATATTGATGTCCAGTATTACAGCTCAAAAGTAACCAAAGAATGAGACCAAGGCCAAGGGAGTTAAGTTTATTTCATGTTTGCAGGCTAGAAGCCAATTTCTACCAGGCCTGAATAACCTTGCATGGCAGTACCCAGCTTGTATCTGTTTCAGACTGGGTGCGGTACAAGCTGATTGGTAACAAATAGAGTCCAGCAAGGTGCTGACAATAAAGGTGAGAGCAGGTTGGCTGTAATCAGAGTGCGCCTCTCAGAATACTGGAATGCAGAAGTGAGATTCCACAGGCAGCCGTTTTCTCATTCTTTTGCCTATGGATTTTTCATTTCATTATTGCTATTAGTCATTATCATGCTCTACTGTCTACTTTTTTATAACACTACCAGATAAAAGGGTTGCAAACCCAGCCATGGGTGGGAGACCCTGATGCTGAACTAAATAAGGGAATTGAACCAATATTCTGAATTATTTTGATGATGGAGAAAACTTTAATTATACTAATAGTCATGAGTGAAGTTGGAAATAACTTTTTTTTTATTTAAGAAAGGATAAATTAACAAAACCATAGGGTAGGAGGGGTACAACTCCACACAATTCCCACCACCTAATCTCCATATATCCCAACCCCTCCCCTGATAGCTTTCCCATTCTCTAGCCCTCCGGGAGCATGGACCCAAGGTCATTGTGGGTTGCAGAAGGTGGAAGGTCTGGCTTATGTAATTGCTTGCCCGCTGAACATGGGCATTGACTGGTAGGTCCATACTCCCAATCTGCCTCTCTCTTTCCCTAGAAGGGTGGGTCTCTGGGGAAGCTGAGCTCCAGGACACATTGGTGGGGTCTTCAATCCAGGGAAGTCTGGCCAGCATCCTGATGGCATCTGGAACCTGGTGACTGAAAAGAGAGTTAACATACAAAGCCAAACAAATCGTTGAGCAATCATGGACCCAAAGCTTGGAATAGTGGAGAGGAAGTGTTAGGGGGGTACTCACTGCAATACTTTTTCAACCATAGTTTTCATAGAGACCATGTGAATATGACTGCAGTTTGGAAGAGACTCTCACTTTCAATTTATTTATTTACATTTATTTATTTATAGTGTTTAGAATGTGGTCCTAAGAGTTATTTAAGGTTGTGGTATTTTTGCCATCAGGATAATCAAAAAAACTATTTCACTTTTCATAATTCTGTGGTTTGGGAAGGAGAGTGGGACTTTTTTTTTAACCATACCTCTTTTTTTTTCTTTTAAAAATATTTCTTTAATGAGAATCTGAATTTTTTTTTATTAAAGAAAGGATTAATTAACAAAACCATAGGGTAGGAGGGGTACAACTCCACACAATTCCCACCACCCAATCTCCATTTCCCACCCCCTCCCCCTGATAGCTTTCCCATTCTCCATCCCTCTGGGAGCATGGACCCAGGGTCATTGTGGGTTGCAGAAGGTAGAAGGTCTGGCTTCTGTAATTGCTTCCCTGCTGAACATGGGCGTTGACTGGTCGGTCCATATTCCCAGTCTGCCTCTCTCTTTCCCTAGTAGGGTGGGTCTCTGGGGAAGCTGAGCTCCAGGACACATTGGTGGGGTCTTCAGTCCAGGGAATCCTGGCTGGCATCCTGATGGCATCTGGAACCTGGTGACTGAAAAGAGACTTAACATACGAAGCCAAACAAATTGTTGAGCAATCATGGACCCAAAGCCTGGAATAGTGGAAAGGAAGTGTTAGGGAGGCACTCACTGCAAACTCTACTGTACTTCTGCTTTCAGGTATATATTTTGCAGTAGTTTATAGATACGTGTGAAGATATGCTCTCTCTCACAGAAACTGGTGTATATCTAGGTTTTGGGACTTTGTTAGAAAGTGAACCACCTGAGATGAAATTAGAGTATACTAGGAAAGGAAAGGTCTCACCCGAGTAATGAAGCTGAAGGGTTGTCATTCCACATGTGAAGTCTCTGGACACAGTCTGAAGTGAAGCATGTTGAGGTGGCAATCGTTGTGTTGGTTAGGTTGTGATTGGCGGATGCAATATTATTTGATATGGATTGGGAGACGCATATGGGAAAGTGGGCCCTCTCCAAGG
Source organism: Erinaceus europaeus (assembly GCF_950295315.1). NCBI lineage: Eukaryota > Metazoa > Chordata > Mammalia > Eulipotyphla > Erinaceidae > Erinaceus > Erinaceus europaeus. The sequence continues at coordinate 97,233,250 of NC_080172.1, forward strand.
GTTCCAGGACTGGGGGAAGGAAGTAGGGGCTCTATAGTGGAGATGTGAGGTTCCTGCTGTCTTAGGGTTCAAAAAGACTATCGATAGTTAATGTTATCATCACATTAATTGGTAATTGGGTTAACTTTGAAAAGTCCTTTTGTTATGGTTTGCTGTACAGTACCCAGTATCTTGTATATAGCTATGCTATTGGATGCTTCTGATCTACTTGGTCTAGGCTTTTGAGAAAGTCCGCATATCAAATACACAGCCTATATATTAAAAAGACTCAGTCTGTGTTTAGAAAAACTTTGAGACATACAATTGATTTTCCCTCTCTCAAATTAATTAACTAGTGATTTATATGTCTACATTTTGCTAAAGACTGTGACCCATCCCTCCCACCCACTCCCACCCCCCACTGGCCAAGGAAGCTACATGTCTACCCCTCACCACAGGGTTTTTACTTTGGTGCCCTACTTACAATTTGGTCAGGTCCTGCTTTTAGTTTCCCTTTCAGGTCTTCTTAGTCAACTTCTGTTGATGAGTGGGATCATCCCATACTCATCTTTATCTTTCTGACTTAGCTCACTTAACATAATTCCTTCTAGCTCTGTCCAAGATGGGTCAGAGAAGGTGGGTTCATTGTTCTTGATAGCTGCATAGTATTCCATTGTGCATATATACCACAGCTTTCTCAGCCACTCATCTGTTGTTGGGCACCTGGGTTGCTTCCAGGTTTTAGCTATTATGAATTGTGCTGCTATGAACATAGGAGTATACACCTCTTTTTGGTTGGGTGTTATGGAGTCCTTGGGGAATAACCCCAGGAGAGGAATTACTGGATCATATGGAAGGTCCATGTCTAGCCCTCTGAGAGTTTTCCAGACTGCTCTCCACAGAGGCTGTATCAATTTACAGCAATGTAAAAGGGTTCCTCAGTCCTCACAACCTCTCCAGCATTTGTTGCTGCTGTCCTTTTTGATGTATGCCATTCTTACAGGAGTGAGGTGGTATCTTAGTGTTGTCTTAATTTGCATTTCTCTGACAATCAGTGACCTACAGCAGTTTTTCATATGTTTGTTAACCTTTTGGATCTCCTCTGTAGTGAATGTTCTGTTCATATCCTCTGCCCATTTTTGGATGGGTTCATTTGCTTTTTTGGTACTAAGTTTGCTGAGCTCTTTATATATTTGGGTGATTAGTTTCTTGTCTGATGTATGGCATGTGAAGATCTTCTCCCATTCTGTGAGGAATGTTTAATAGTTTGTTTAATAGTTTCTTTGGATGTGCAGAAGCTTTTCAATTTGATGTAGTCCCATTGGTTTGTTTCTGCTTTAGTCTTCCTTGCAATTGGGTTTGATTCATCAAAGATGTCCTTGAGGTGTAGGTGGGAAAGTGTTTTACCAATGTTTTCCTCTAAGTATTTGATTGTTTCTGGTCTGACATCTAGGTCTTTGATCCATTTGGAGTTGATTTTTGTTTCTGGTGAGATAAAGTGGTTCAATTTCATTCTTCTGCATGTTTCAACCCAGTTTTCCCAGCACCATTTATTGAAGAGAGCCTCCTTTTTCCACTTAATTCTTTGGACCCCCTTATCAAAGATTAGATGTCCATAGGTGTGGGGATTTATTTCTGGGCTTTCAAATCTGTTCCACTGGTCTGTGTGCCTATTTTTGTTCCAGTACCATGCTGTTTTGATGATGATGGTTTTATAATATAGTTTAAGGTCTGGTAGTGTGATGCCTTCATTTCTGTTTCTTTTCCTCCAGATGGTTTTGGCAATTCTAGGTGTTTTCAGGTTCCAGATAAATGATTGTAATGTTTGTTTTATTCTCTTAAATCTACTTCCAGTAGTTTTCTGCTGGATTCTTTAGGTTTTTCTATGTATACTATCTTATCATCTGCAAATAGTGAGAGCTTGACTTCTTCCCTTCCAATCTGTATTCCTTTGATTTCTTTCTCTTGCCTGATTGCTATGGCAAGAACTTCCAATAATATATTGAAGAGTAACGGTGACAGTTGACAGCCCTGTCTAGTCCCCAATCTGAGGGGAAATGCTTTCAGCTTCTGTCCATTGAGTATGATGTTACCTGTAGGTTTGCTATATATAGACTCCACTCTCTTGAGGAATTTCCCATCTATTCCCATTTTTTGTAGAGTTTTGAGCATGAATGGGTGTTGGATTTTGTCAAAGGCTTTCTCTGCATCTATTAGATAATCATGTGGTTTTGCGCTTTGCTTTTATTGATGTGGTGAATGACATTGATTGACTTATGGATGTTGAACCAGCCTTGCATTCCTGGGATGAATCCCACTTGGTCATGATGAACAATCTTTTTGATATGTTGCTGTATCTGGTTGGCCAAGATCTTATTTAATATTTTGGCATCTATGTTCATCAGTGATATTGGTCTGATTTTTTTTCTGTCCCTAACCATACCTCTTACTGAAAGCATTAGTACAGATTACTAGAAAATTTATGTAAACAACAAAAATTGTTCTTTACTGTCATCTTTCTATGTTAAAAATTGACTTTATCCACTAAGATAGGTCTCCATTAATATTTTACAGAAAGTTCTTACAGCTGTGCTCAGATAAATTAGACTTTCAGGCAAAGAACATGAAAACAGTCACACATGGACACTACATATTGGTCAGAGTAATAAATGCACCTGGAAGACATAACCATTGTCAATATATATGTTCCTTATATGCGCATACCCAAACATGTAAAAAACATAATTATTGACTGTAAGGGAAACATCCACAGAAGCACAGTATTATCTGGAGATCTCAACACAACATTTACAACAACAGACATATCATCAGAAATCAACATGGAAATTGAGTCCTTAAATGAAGTCACAGATAAGATGAGCTTAACAGATATATTCACAACCTTTCATCGCCCCCCAAAAGAATATACATTATTTTCAAGTGTACATGGAACATTCTAAAGGATTGACCATATGTTGGGACACCTTGACAGCCTTAATAAATACTTGAATATTAAAATCACGGAGTAAGCTCACAGTAAAAAGCATAAGCACCTGCACATGGATTCCAGCTTGAGCCCCGGCTCCCCACCTGTAGGGATGTTGCCTCACAAGCAGTGAAGCAGGTCTGCAGGTGCCTAGCTTTCTCTCTCCCTATCTCCCCCATCTCAATTTCTCTCTGTCCTATCCAATTTAAAAAATGTGAAAAATGGCCACCAAGAGCAGTGGATTTGTAGTGCAGACACCAAGCCCTAGAGATAACCCTAGAGGAAAAAAAATAAATAAACAAACAAAAACAAATCATATATTTTCTGACCATGAGTTGGTAAGGTTAGAAGTCAATGACAATAAATGAATGAATAAATAAATAAATAAAAATAAAATAAAGTAAACCCAAACTATGGTGACTGAATAATACCTGGATTACTGAAAAAATCAAAAGAGAAAATTAAATTTACTTGGATAACAATGAAAATTATAAGATCAGTTAACCTATGGGATGCAGCACAAACCCTGTGGGATTCAGTAAAAGCTGTTCTAAGAGGGAAATTTATAGCAATACACCCAAAAGTGGGATTCATCCCTGGGAAACAAAGATGGTTCAATGTCCACAAATCAATCAGTGTAACTCATCATATGAACAAAAAGAAAGATAAAATCACATGGTCATATGAACTTACACCAAAAAGACCTTAGACAAGACCCAACACCCATTTATGATAAAGACCCTCCAGAAACTGAGACTAGAAGAACCATTCCTCAACATTATAAAGACCATTTATGACAAACATATAGCTAACATTATTCTCATGGGAAAAAAAGCTTAAAGTTTTCCTCTGTCGGGAAATTGTGAGGAGTCTCATAAATCACCCTGCATTTTCTGCCTCCAGGAACCTGGCATTCCTTAAAACATTAAGCCAGCTCCCCCTGCTCCACCCTGCATTCCTGATACTATCACCTATCTATATAATCATTGTTTTGCCTGAAAGATCCCCACCATTCCATTCCTTAGATCTATCTTCTTTCTACCCTCAAGCACCTCCCTGCCTGCAGGGTATTATTAATCCTACCCGTTAAAAAAACCCTTGCAACAGTTGCTAAGGAATTTCCTACCTTTCAAGCCACTTTTGCCTTTCTCCGCCCCTTTCCTAGCCATTTTCATTTCTGGCTTGCCACTTCTGGGTCTGCCCTTTAGAAACCTTGGCTCTCTGATCAATAAAGATATTGCACTGCCTCGCTGCCACCACGGGCTTGGTTCATGAGTCATCTCCGTCACGTCACTGAGTGAGTAGCAGCCCAGGCTGGCTCCGGTCGAGTTTTCACTAACCCAAAGAGTAGGCGCCTGGGAAGAGGCACCCTCACCCTAGCCCAGCATTCCACCCTAAAACTGGGAACCAGACAAAGATGTCTACTGTCTCCACTATTATTCAACATAATTCTTAAGGTCTTTGCCAACACAATCAGACAAGAAAGAGATATCAAAAGACTACAGTTTAGAAAAGAAGAAATAAAACTATCACTCTTTGCTGATGACATGATACTATACCTAGATAACCTCCAAAAACTCCAACAAGAAACTACTGGAAATAATAAATTCAATAGAGTAGTAAGATACAAAAGCAATACACAAAAACCTGTGGCATTTCTGTATACAAACAGGGAATCAGCAAAGAGAGTAAAGACTCAAACCCATTTAAAACTGAGCTCATAAACATAAAATATCTTGCATTGAATCTAATGAAGGAGATGGAGGCCATTTACAATGAAGACTATAGAACATTGCTAAAAAAATAATAATAATAATAGAGGACACACACAGAAGTGTAAGAATATTCCTTGTCCCTGGATTGGAAGAATAAACATTATTAAGATGGCCATTCTATCAAAATAAATCTACAATCGCAATGTAATCCCTATCAAAATTCTAATAACATTGTGTACACAAATTTAATAGCTTGTCTAAAGATTTATCTTGAACCACAAAAGGTCACAAATTGTCAAAGAACTTCTGAGAAAAAAGGAAAAAATACAGAGGTATCACACTCCTCAACTGCAAAGCAATAGTAGTCAAAACAGCATGGTAGTGGAATGAAAATGCACACCTGGATCAATGAAGTAAAATCAAGAGCCCAGAAAAGAGCCCACACACATACAACCACCTAATATATGACAAAGGGACCAAAAGCGTTCAATAGTGTAAAGAAGTTCTCTTCAAAAAATGGTGCTGGGAAAATTGGACTATCACATGTAGAAAAGTGAAACTAGACCTCCACCTAACACCATACACTAATGTCAAACCAAGATGAATTAAGGATCTAGATATTAGACTTTATACTCTAAAATTTATAGGAAAAAAATGTTGGTGAAACTTTGCAGCACTTTCATATCAAAGATGTATTTGGAGACTCAACTCCCTGGGAAACAAAAACAAGAGAAATAAATGAGATTACATAAAACTATCAAAAGCACACTACATGGGGGTAACCAGAAAACCAAGTAAAAGGGAAAAGATATTCACACATCATACATCAGATGACTGATATCAAACTTCTATACAGAATTAGTACAGATTTATAAAATAGGCAAAAATAACCCAATAAAATAGTGGACCAAAGAATTAAACAGTTTTCTAAAGAAGAGATACATATGGCCCACAGACACATGAAGACATGAAAATGAAAACTACACTGATATACCATCTCACATGTGAGAAAATGACTTCCATCAACAAACCTGCCAATGACAGGTGTTAGAGAGGTTGTGGAGAAAAGGCAACTCTGCTCCATGGCTGGTGGGAACATAAACTGGAACTGCCCCTTTGGAAGACTGCATAGAGAATCCTTAAACTAATAAAAATAGAAGTACCTTCTGATCCAGCAATACCACTTTTAGGCACGTAGGCAGAGGACTCTCAAATAGTAATTAGAAGAGATATATACACCCCTGTGTTCAAAGCTGCATTATTCACAATAGTGAAAGAGTGGAAGCAGCCTAAATAACCATCAATGGATGACTGGATAAAGAAGTTAGGGGGTAGGGGCTGGATGGTGGTGCACCTGGTTGATTGCACATGTTACAGTAAGTATGAACCCAGGTTCAAGCCCCCAGACCCCACCAGCAGGGGGAAAGCTTTTCAAATGGTGAAGCAGTGTTGCAGGTGTCTTTCTGTCTCTCTCCCTCTTTATCACCCCTTCCCTCTCAATTTCTGGCTGTCTATAGCCAATGAATAAATAAAGATAATTTTAAAAAATTAAAACAAGAAGTTATGGGAAATAAATTCCATAGAATATTAAACTGTCATAATAAAATATGTGTCCTTTGAGACAAAATGAGCAGAACTGGAGGTGATTATGCTTAAAATAAGTAAAGAGATTAAACACAACTACTAGTCAGTTTCACTTATATGTGGAATCTAGAGATCTGATTTACATGAACTTGAAAAAAAAATCCAAACAAAACAGAAGCAAACAAACTGTAAGACTCCTGAGGACTCTGATGGTTATCTTTGGGAGGTTAGAGTGTGGGGATACAGAACTTTGGTAGTGGGACTGTATTTTGTAATCTTGTAACAAACTATTAATAGCAAAAAATTATTAAAAACAAGAATTCCAGGATATGAGAATTCAATTCAGTTTTGTTTTTTAATAGTCATTTGGACCAGAGAAAGAATTCACTAAATAGGGCTTTTGCCTCGTCAAGCATGCAACCCAAGTTCAAGTCTCAGTACCACATGGAAGGCTCCAAGGCACTGGAGGAAAACCCAGTACCATGGTGTCTCTCACTCTGTCTTTCTGAATAAAAAGGAATCCTGGGAGCATTTAAATTACATGTGTATGAGACCATGGCTCTGTCAAATAAGTAAATAAAAAGTCAAAATCTTTTCTCTACCCCCTGTTTAAGAATTCATGTCTGGATGACCATCTTGAATAAATCAGCTAGAATCCAATGAGCCAAATAGGGGTTGGAGTCTGTTAACTTTTATCTTTTCTTAGATGAAGTCTCAGTGAATCTAGAATAGCAATGTCTTTTTTAGAAGCCTCTGAAATTAACAAATGATTTTCATGGTAATGATTCTCACAGGTAAGAATCCTGAATCCTAATGACTTCATTCCATTTTGATGAAGCCACACCCAGAGCCAGCCACTTGATGTGTAGCGTCAGTCTCCTGGTATTCTCCTTAAACTAAGCTGTAGGCAATATCCATTGTCTGAGAGCCCACATTGTTCACACAAGCCTTTGTCCTAGATAACAGCTCCTGTTCATCAATATGACACACTGCACTCTGATTTCCTGCTTCTGTCTTTCTTTCTGAATCTTCCTTTCTCCTCTCTGATTGCTTTTTCTTCTTAGACCATTACTCTAGTTGATAGTGCCAGGTTATCATTGGATCCCATCTCCCTCTCCAATAAGCCTGTGATTGATACTAATCTTCCTCGTGGGACACATTTTATAGGATGCACAGTAGAAACCACTCTCTAAATCTTAGCTTTATATGTGCTGACAGTTTACAAGGTTGCACCTCACACTCTTCTCAAGAGGCTTGGGGGGAAATTTGAGAAGTGTGTAGTCAGACCTCCTAATAAGAACAGAAATGCCTTTCATATACAGATGCTGCCATGCCATTCAGCACTCTGCTATGCCCCATTTGTCTTTCTTCATTTTTTTTTCTCCCAGCCAACAAAATGCACATCAAGGTAAATGCTATTTGGGATGTGGCCAGTTCCTAGAAGCCCAGCATGTTTCATTTCTCTCTTCAGAGGAGAGTGGTATTTTAATTACTCTAATGAAAGCTTTCACTTGCCGTCGATTCCATAAAAAAACAGAAAATAAAGGTGACAGCAATCACCTCACAGAAGTGGAAGCCTTGCTTCATAATATAATGTGCATTCCCAGGGAAACTGAGATTCTGAGAGACTTACAGACACAGCAAGCCACTTTGATACACACTTGAGTTGAAATTTTATCTTCCCAGACCTATGAAAACATTTCATAAAAGTTTTAATTTCTCTGTAAAGTCTACACCACTAAAATACACAATTCCCAAAGCCGGTGTAACTTAATATTTATTTGTAGGAGTATTAGAATCATGATGTTGAGAGGAATGCTTGCATCCAGAAAATAGAAGTAACCAGTGGGATCCTTTTTTTTTTTTTTTTTTCTCATCCTGGTTATTTCTAGCATTCAGGGCATGCACTGAATTGCTCCAGGTGGTCATTTTTTTTTTTCTTAGTGAGAGACAGAGAGAGAAAGATACAGAGAGAAGGGAATACACTAGAGCACCATCCCAGCACTCATGAAGCTTCCCTGCTGCAGGTGCTCCCATGTGATGGTCAGGATCTCAAACCCAGTTCCTCAAACATGGCAACATATGTGCCCTACTTGTGAAAAATAATAAAAAGTGGGAAGCAGGAGGTAGGGGGCACTGGTCTTTATTTACTAGAATTTATGGAAACTCAGTTAATATAATATAGTATAATATAATATAATATAAGTTAGTTTAATGTGAGAAATAGAGAAAAATGGGGAGGGGGTGGAGAGAGACCAGAGCTCTGCTCAACTATGACTCCAGATGTGATTGAAATTGGGACTTTGGAGCTTCAGGCATGGAAGTTTTTTTGCATGACCATTTGCTTTCCCCACCCAGAAAATCAGTTCTCTAAACTGGGAATATATATATCAGCAGTACAATGTCTGCATGTATGAGGACCTGGGTTCAAAGCTTACTACCCTACCTTCCTCCCCTTCTCCCCACCCCACCCACCAAAAAAGCCACTGTTGCTTCAGCTCTTACCCTACTTAGTCCTCTTCAGACTGGCAGACAGAACTCTGTTGTTAAGTGTTGACAGGAACTTTTTATTTAGTTAGTTAGTTAGTTTTTAGAAGCAGGTGTGCCAGCACTCTCGTGAGGTGAGGTCCAGCTGGAAGGCAAACCGTCTGGTTCTCCCTCGCTCGCTCAAGAGACGACGCAAAACAGAGACAAGAGAAACCGGGGAGAATGGAGGCACTCTCATTTAATGGCAGAAAAACGTGGGCTTAAATAGGAATTCAGACAAAGAACATATTTCAAACATGTCAGGAATTAGAGGTTTCTTAAAGGTCAGCTTGCCCCTATGGTAGGGGGCTGGTATGACAAGAATTGATGAGATACTAGAGAGTTATTCTCCATGACGCAAGCAACTTGATTATCCAAAGGTATTTGAGAGAAACATAGAGGTTAAACCAGTAGGGTGAGACAGAGAGAAGATGGATATCAAAGGCCATATAGTTTGGAATTTCTCTTGTCTGGGGTCTCAGGTGTATGATGGAGTGTGTGATAAGGTGTGTTCTCCTCTGTGATCAGAAGGTGAGGTGAACTTTGAGTAAATGGACCTTAAGGTAGGCAGCCATGTGGCCTGCGGTTAATGGAGAGAGGTTTCTGTGGGCTTGAGAGTCAAGAAGGGAAAAACTAAGTCTGAGAGACAGTTTTTCCCCTTTGCTCACCTTGGCAAGAGAGACTTACATGGGGGTATCTCCCCAGACCTCCATCCAAGGATGGGGTGAGTTCTCCCTAAGCTCTGTCAAGCTTATACATATCCCAACACAGGTGTACCTCTCAGATCTCATGTAAGTAATGCCTGGGATCCAACTTGAGGCCTTGTGCATGCAAGTCCAGGCTCTACTGCTAAGCTATCTCCCAATCAATACAGGTTTTGACAGGTGAGCACTTTTCAGGAAGCTGCCGTCATCCAAGGGATGCAGCCCAGAGCTGTCAAAACCTAAGAAACTCTGTTAGTGTTTGCTCAGGTCTTTATAGGCCAAGACTTCCAGGCCAATTTGAGGAGAAAGCTCAGAGGAGCTTGGCTAGAGTTTGATCAAGGGCTCTTGGTCAAGGGCCACCAGAATTAGGCAGAACATATGTGCTGACAAATGCCATTTAAACTCTTCCAACATGGGCTGTGCTGAGAGGCATGAAAAGTGTCCAGAGGTTTGTGCTGACAGAGCAGCATCAAGTAATAGAACCCAGAGCCATTCTGAATTGTGGGATAACACAGGTCTAAGAGGAAACTCTATAAAGCAGACCTGGTGTTGGTATTCCTCATATTGGTTTGGCCCCTGCTAGTTGCACGCCCCGCTTTCTCCCCGCCCCCTATGCTGTGGAGGGAGAATGATGGGGAAGCACATGGTGTGGTGATTTGCCCGTTCATGAATAAAGATTAAACTGCAGCTTCTCAGCCCAGCCATGTGTCCCCGAGTCTCTGTCTCTGTCTACCACCGCGAAGCTAGCCCGGCCAGTAGGAGCCCCCCAACTAAACAACAACCTGGAGTCTAGCACAGGCTCAGAAATCATGGCCAACAAGCAGGTGGGAGACTTCAAAGCTAGAATTTAGGGCAGTTTTTTTTGTTTGTTTGTTTGTTTTTCCTCTACTGGATGCACTTTGTTATGCTGTGCTTACACAGTACAGGCAGAGAAGAGAAACTAGGGTTGGGAGCTGTGAGGAATGCATGATGGGGCTGGGCCACTGCAAAGACAACTAGAAGAGTCTTTTAAGGGGGAACTAACCTGAGTGTGAGAGGCAGGTGTCCTGTATCAACGCTGGCTAAATACAGCCTGTAGGGGTAAAGGCATCATGGCAGAGTGACAGTTCAGGAAGAGCTCAGGAAAAAAATGTTGTAACCAAGTCCACAAGCCATGGAGGAAATGACTGCTTGATTCTTGTGGGATTGGGACAGTGGGGAAGCCTGGAGAGAGGTGGTTCTCAAAAGCCAGGACCACATCAGAATTTTGACATTCAACATCAAAACTACATGACCCCCCCTTCCCCAGAAAATATTTCTCTACTACCCTGTGCTTTTTTTTCTAGTGCTCATCATAGACTGTCATGATGTGCTTATGTGATTATTGGAGAAATATCAGTTTTCTCCCACTCAGTTGAATGTGCCATAAAAGCAGCAACTTGGTTATTTTAACTTCCACTATGGAAAGTCCTCACATTGACATGGTCCCTGGCAAGAGTTGACACTCAGGAAATATACATGTATTGGACCAGGGAGTTAGCTCAATTCAACCATAGAAGTATATGCTTTACATGCATGATATCCTAGGTTTGATCTCCTGGATCACACCAAAATAGTAACAATAATAAGAATAATGAATAGAAAAAGCTAGCTTTCCATGGTCCCAGTGTCACCAAAGGTAGCAGCATCCACGGAGCTCCCTAAATGGTGGAGCACTACTGTGGTCTCTCATGTGTGCATGTGTGTGTGTGTGTGTGTGTGTGTGTGTGTGTGTGTGTGTGTATGTGTGTCCTATCCTCTGAGAAAAAGGTGTGAAGGTTAGATTTGGGAGACTGCTTAGTAGTGTCACCAGTGTAAGGCCATGAGTTCATTTTCCTTTGCAACATTAAAAGAAAGCTCTGTTGATTAAAGGAAAGAGTGTTGTTTTCGACGGGTTAGGTTGTTTTCGCCGGGCTGGCTTCACGGGTGGGTAACAGACGACCAGGGACTCATGGTTGAGCTGTAGGCAGTATCTCTTTATTCATGCAGGACGCAGCGCAATCTAAGCCGAGCTGAGCTAAACTAAAGGTACAGTACTGTAAAACTCACAATGCTGTCTTTATATATACTTGTCAAGTAAGGTGGAAACAGGATGTGACATAGAGAGGGTGGAGAGAAAAGTGACTGGTGAAAATCAGAGTGTGATAAAGAGGGGGCAGAGCAGGCAAGAATACTATCACTGAACCACAAATGCCCTGGAGGGAGGGTGGAACTTGTTAACAGTGGTTATGTAAATAGAATGAAGTGGTTATGTAAATAGAATAGTGTTAAGCAGGGGGGATTTAAACCAAATGAAACAGAAGGGGTCTCATGCACACCAACAAAAGAGTGGATTAATATTGGTAGATTATTGTAGCTTTAGATCCTCACTTCTGGTATAGAACATAGTGAGTGACCTGTGTCAAAGAGACCAGAAGCAGCCTCCTCCCTGGGGCAAGCCGCAAAGCCTGTGCCCTCGCCCAGCCTTGTGGCTTGGGTGGCTTCTGTCTTGTGGACTAGGGGAGAATCTCACCTTCCATTTTGGGAATTTCAAAAAGTCTTTGACGGGGGCAGAGAGGTAGAGCAATGGGTTAAGCGCACGTGGCGCAAAGCACATGGACCTGTGTAAGGATTCCAGTCCCAGCCTTTGGCTCCCCACCTGCAAAGGGATCACTTCAAAGGCAGTGAAGCAGGTCTACAGATGTCTATATTTCCCTTCCCCTCTCTGTCCTCCCCTCAGCTCTCAATTTCTGTCTTATCCAACAACAATGATAGCAATAACAACAACAACGATAAACAACAAGGGCAACAAAAGGGAAAAAATAGCCTCCAGGAGCCATGGATTCATAATGCAGGCACCAAGCCCCAGCAATAACCCTGGAGACAAAAAAAAAAAAAAGGTTTTTGACATGTAAAGTCCAGAAACTTTCTGCAGAGATAAACTGGACTTTGGCCCTGCCTGTGGAGAGGAAACTGGCTGAGATCTCCATCTTCAAGACCACAATCTTCACAGGGAGAAGGTGCCATAGTGAACACCATTCATGAGCCTTCAACCCTGCACTGATGGAGTCACCAAAGGCCTTTGGAGCCAGCAGAGTGGCAGGTCCCCGATAACCAGGCACAGAGACTCAGAGATGCTTCCAATCTGACTCTGTATACTATGGTCTGCCTTTCTATGTCACTGATGAAGTCCCCTCATCCCCTTCTGATGTCTGTGTCCTATCCCTGGCTCCCTGTTGGTTGTTTTTCTAAGCATAAACACCATAGTCATTGAAAGATGCTGGGAAAACACCACAGATTCAGAATTTCCCCCGTGTGTGTGTGTGTGTGTGTGTGTGTGTGTGTGTGTGCGTGCGCGCGCGCGCGCGCGTGTCTCACACACACACACACCTTTAAAGACCCTAAAACATTTTTAATTTTAGTGTTGTAAAAACCTAAAAATGTTTTTACTTTTAGCACCCTAAAAGAAAACAGGTCCTGAAAACCACCACAGTTACCCTTTTCTGAGTTAAGGAACTGCAGAGATTATAGTATACTCATTCTGACACCTGAAGAAGTTTACCTTGTAAAAGTCAGTTTCCCCTAGTCTTGGAGAGAAAAAAATTCAAATACTAGGTGGATTTTGATAAACTTAAAAGAGGTAGCCACAATCAAACCCAGGAGATTGACAGCAAGAGTGTGCAGATTATCATGGGATTAGGAAGGCAGAAGGGGGTGTAGAAGAGAAAGAGGGATGCTGGAGGGGGCCTAAAATAGACCAAGATAAAGTGAGTTGACTGCTCTGCCTGCTGTGCTTCATTGTAGGCCATCCTCCTTCATAGGTGGTCCCCTTCAGCCAAGTGGCAGACTCTCTGCCTGTCAAGGCCACCTGACCAAGAGGCTTAGTTACCTTCAGGGCATGATAAAATGGTAAACATGGCAGTATAGGCAGATTGGTTCAGTTTTCTTTCATAGAGCTCAAGTGCTCATCCATACTATTATCTGGAAAGAATGACATCACTGGGGTTACGCAGTGGCACGCCCAGTGGAACATACACATTACTATGTGCAAGGATCCAAGTTCAAGCCCCCTGTCTCCACCTGCAGTGAGGAAGCTTCACCAGTGATGAAGCAAGACTGTAAGTCTCTCTCTTTCTCTCTCTCTCTCTCTATCTCTTTCTCTCTCTCTCTCTCTCAGACATACACACACACACACCTCAATTTCTATCTGTCTATCAAATACAAAAAAAGAAGATACCAGGTGGCATAACACCTGGTTAAGTACAATATTACCATATACAAAGGCCCAGGTTCAAGTCCCTGTTCCCTACCTGTAGGGGGAAAGCTTCATGAGCGGTGAAGTAGTGCTGCAGGTATCTCTCTGTCTTTCTCTCTCCCTCCCCACCTTTTTTTTTATTAGTGATTTAATCTTGATTTACAAAATTACAGGTCAACAGCGGTAGAATTCCACACCATTCCCACCACCAGAGTTCTGAATCCTCAGTCCCTCCATTGCAAACCACCACAGTTCTCCCAAGGTTGCACACATGGGTTAACTATCAGATGATAGTTACAACTATCTGTCTAGATTTGTACATAATTGCCCCTTTTCTTCCAAGTCTAGCCCCCTACTCCCCCTCCAAGCCACATATAACCCTATTACTACATCCAAATGTTCCTACCTTTTTCCTCCTCTCTCTCAAGGTTCTGATGGAGCTGGAGTTCAGAGCCCTCGTATCCTCTTCTTTCTATCACTTATCCCCCACTGGGAGTATGGATCAAGATTGTTTTTGGGGTGCAGAAGGTGGGAGTTCTGGATTCTGTAATTGCTTCTCCACTGGACATGGTCATTGAGAGGTCAATCCATATCCCCAGCCTGTTTCTATCTTTTAGTGGGCTAGAGCTCTGGAGAAGTGAGGTACCATGACTCACTGGTGAGGTTGTCTGCCTAGAGAAGTCAGGATGGAATCATGACAGCATCTTGGTGTCTGGAAGGTGGCAGAACATAAAGTGAGACAAAATGGTTAATGAACAGGAGCCAAAAAAGTAGTCAGAGAGCAGATGAGATTAAGGATCATAGGGTGAAAGAAAGCTAGAATATTCATATTAGGCATGTTCTAGAGGTCCATGACTATGGCAGATTTTGCTTGAGTTTGATACTAGGATGAAGTTGGATAAAAATATTGTCTGAAAAAATGGTGTCAGAGTATTTTTAAAAAGGCTAGAAAGTTGGATTAGGGCTGAGAGTAGTTCCCATTCTTAAAAAAAAAATTCTGGGGATAGAATTAAGTATTTACCTCCATCCACCCAACCCAGGGCCCACAGATATATTTGTATTTTGCACCAGGGCCTATGTAACCTCTGAGTCCCTATTGGTCTGAGCTCACAGCTCATGGTCACAGCTGGGAACATTTCAGGTTACACTCATTTCAGGACTAATCTTCCTTGAGTGGCAAGGCAAGATACTCCACTCTCCCTTTGGAAAGTAGGGCAGTCCCTATTATAGCTGATTTATGGTGAGGCCAAGGTCCTAGAAAGGGCTTATGATGACATTCCTGGTGGAAGTGACCAGTGGTGGTGCAGAAAGGGGTTGATTAGAGTTCTAGCCCCATCATATTTGTATGGGAATCCAAAGATTCCCTAACTAGAGCTCCAGATGATGATGTGGTATGATATGGCCCCCAAAAGGGCCATTATTAAGTGAGCCAGTCTCTTGTCCTTTTGTAGTCCTCTCTTTATCTGATGACCTTAGACTTTCTCCCAGCAGTTTAAACATTGAGTATCATTTGTTGAACCCAACCATTATTAAGTTTTTGGGATCTGTTTTCTTTGGGCCTTTTGGCTAGATTGCCAAGCTAATTTGGTTCAAAGTCTAATCAATTAGAGAATTTATAATATCGTTTTAGGCACTTCAACTAGGATTTCAGGTTTATTATGTCTAAGACTAATCACCAAAGGCTATTGAGTACTATACTTTAAAGTATATAATTGCCCCTTGCTTATGGATACATGTACACCTGTACCCAATACCCTAAACCCTAACCTATATCTAACATCCACAACTTTGTTAGATGATGTGATGTTTAATGTGGATATAGGTAGTCCCATGTGTTAGAAAAGATCTCACTAGGTTTGAAGAGTTGTGAGGTTGATATCTCAAGGTTGGTATCTCTGGTTGCAGTCACCATAAGAATTCAGTAGAGGCATGACGTGGGATGGCAGCACTAGTTGTGATTTGGTTGAGGTCAATAAAGGTGGTATGGTGGTAAGGAACCAGAGAGAATAAATATCAAGAAGTATGGACATAGTCCTAGAGGTTCCAGGACTAGGAGTCTTTCTCTCTTCCCCTCCCTCTCAATTTTTCTCTGTTCTATCATATAAAATAAATAAAGTTCAAAAAAATAAGAAGGAAAAATGGCCATCTAGAAGCAGAGGATTCAATCTTCAGGCACTGAGCCCCAGTATTAACCCTAGTGGCAATAAAAAACAAGCACAAAGAACAATACCACAATGTTATTGATGCCCTTCAACTTTTTCCATCCATTTCCCTTCCATGCTGTTAACTTATTTCAAGAGGTCAATTCCCTGACTGTGGATAGATACTAGGTTTTTGGTGATGATCATGACAGAGCATATACAAATATTAAATTATAACACTGTATACTTCAAATTCACATAAAGTCATAAACCAGTGTTATTTCAATACACTTTTAAAAGAATATTATTGGGCAGGGGTAGACATCATAATGGTTATTCAAAGAGACTTTATGCCTGAGACCCCAAAGTCCTAGGTTCAGTCCTGTATACCACCATAAGCCTGATCTGAGCAATGCTCTGTGCTCTACTAAAAAAATATATATATATATTATTATATACGTATATATAATTTTAATTATTTATATATAATTTAGTATTATATATTATATAATTTAAATATAATATATGTGTATATATACATATATATATAATTCCCTATGATTTTCTGTTCAAAGAGGCAGCATTTCACAGTAGGAAGGAAACTGGGCTGCAAGTTTAGCACAAATTGAAGTCATAGCTTTGTCTCTGACTCACTGTGTGACCTTGGGCAAGTTTCTATACCTCCTGGGGCTACTCTTTCTTTCTTTTAAATGTCATGCCACCTTTGACTTGATACATTCGCTGCTATGTTTTGTGGAGAAAAGTGCCCTAGGAAACTTGATTAAGGAGAGACTCCTGGCCTCGTAACCAGGGGAAGACCCTGTGAGCACTTTGGATCAGCCTCAGGTTCTCTTGTGTTAATTTCACCCTCCTTCTCTCCAATCCCACTGTCACAGTATAAGGACACAGCACGGAGACTGCATTTAAAATTACTTTCTAAAAGGCACATGTGCACCCTGGCTGGGCTGCCTTTGTGTGGAGTTGGGACTGATTCAACTCAGAGGCCTTGGCACTGACTGGAGGAGGTGTCACTGAGAGGGGATCAGAGGGCTAACTTGGAGACTCTCCAGAGTAGGAAAAATACAGCCCTGGATCCATGTTCCTAGGAACCACATTGTGTCCAGGGCTCTCTAAAGTCACTAGAGTGGAGGCAGCAGGTGTTCACCTAACCTCTTTCCACTTACCATTTCCACAGTCTGTGTGTAGTTCTCAAGATGGAAGAGATTCTACCTGACTACTCTGTTATCTTAAGCATGTAGAATGATGTCTGGAACAGAGTAAATAACTAAGAAGTATGTTTTGAATGAGTGAATGATGAATGAATGAATGAATGAATGAACAAATGAGGATATATTTGGTCCAAGTGCTATGCTGTGTAACACACTTATGAAGACCTGCCCTCACCCTCACACTCTTGGAGACTGACGTTGAACTCTAAATTGATCAGCAGAGGTCTTAAGTAGCAAAGCATAGTACTGTAGCTCATTGGCAACCCAAATTCTCTTTTTAAAATTTTTTATTCTCTTTATTTATTGGATAGTGACAGCCAGAAATGGAGAGGGATGGGGGTAATAGAGAGGGAGAGAGACAGAGAAAGACACCTACAGCCCTGCTTCACCACTCACAAAGCTGTCCCCCTGCAGGTGGGGGCTGGGGGCTCGAACCTGGGTCCTTGCACAGTGTAGCCAAGCACTCCACCAGATTCACCACCATCTGACCCCTCCAAATACCCTTCATTCCATCGATAATGTTCTTTCAGGTGATGGAGGGCGCTGAGGAGGAGTGGTGTTGACCCAGGTTTCCTCCTCTTCTATGACAATGACATAGAACAGAGTTTAAAAAAATAAATAAAGGTCCTGCTCCAGCTGTACAGGACTTACTTAGGCATCCTTTTATGTATCTATAGAGCAATTAATCCTATAATATATATATATAGTCCCTGACTTCCAATCACTGGCAATAGGTATGACCTTTTATACTGAAGACGGATTAAAATGTTTCTAGGTTCTTTTATACTTGGCTGTGGAGGTTCTGATGGAGTCTCAGGGGCCCTGTGGTGAAAGACATTCATAAAGATCAACTGTAGTTTCCCATTAGCTTTCTACATGGCTGGAAGCATGAAGCTGAGGTAATTCACCCCTTACTGAACATCTACTGGAGGTCAGACATTATTGGGCTAAGCTCTGTGGATAAGTCAACATTCCTGTGGCTTGTGTAATCTAGCTAAGAATTCTGGAAAATAAGATATAATTGCAGTAGTGTTGCAATAATGCAAATGAGTGAAGGTGGGGTACTGAACTAAGTGCTGACAGTAGCAATGGATAATGACAGTAGCAATGACAGTAGCAATAGTGAACAGAGATAAAACGTGGTTGGAAGATACCAAAACTCAGTGATTGATTGATTGATTGATTGATTGATCCATGGGCTGAGGAGGCAAAAAGGGAGGGTTTCATTAAGCCTCTCAGGCCACATGAAAGCAGGAGTGGCAGGTTTGTGGAGATATAAAGATGAATTCAGCTCTCAATGTGTCATATCAAAAGAGAAAAGCTGATTAAAAGTATGATTTAATATCAGTCATTAGTTAAGAGTTGGGAGTGTTTCACTGTTTTTAAAGGAGCTATAGAAATTGTCTCTGAATTTTTAGTCCTAGAGATTCATGTCTGTTTAAGTAATTAATTATGAGGGTGAGAGAGAGAGAGAGAGAGAGAGAGAGAGAGAGAGAGAAGAGAGAACCAGAATATCATTTTTCACGTGCAATGCCAAGGATCAAACCAGGAATTTCATGCTTACAAACTCAGCTCTCCAGCTGCTGCACAACCTTCTGAGCCACTGTTTTAATACATTTAGAACAACAACAGTATTTTAGATGGACGAGTTCTTTCACATTTGAAGACTGATTTACAATCCTGGCACCACTTCTAAGTAAGTCTTGTTTTTGAAACAAATACCATGTCTGCTCTGAGTTCGGCTGCAAATGAATCGGGCCAATCCAGTGGGGAATACAGTCTGTCAGGCTCTGTACTTAATTGTGCCTTCCTCAGTGACCCCTGACCTGGCCTTCTGCACACTCAGCTCTGAAGGCTATTTAGTCCTTCCAGCTTCACATTATTTAACCCTTCTGTATAGAGTCAAGCCTCTCAAGAGATTTTGTGGATATATTAGCCATGTCCAGGAATAAGCTTCTCTGCTCAGTCTGACCAGAGTGACTCGCTAAAATTTATGCCTTCAGAGGTCAAACAAAATTCCCTAGTAGATGGGGAACAGATTTTTGGTGTTGTGTGTAATGTGGAGCTCTACCCTGTAATCTTACAATTTTCTAAGCCAGCCACTATTAATTACAAATAAAAAGAATAAATAAAACAACTAAAAAGAAACTCCCTAGCTGGGAGTCTGGCGGTAGCGCAGCAGGTTAAGCGCACGTGGAGCAAAGCACAAGGACTGGCTTAAGGATCCCGGTTCGAGCCCCCGGCTCCCCACCAGCAGGGGTCACTTCACAGGTAGTGAAGCAGGTCTGCAGGTGTCTATCTTTCTCTACCCTCCCTATGTCTTCCCCTCCTCTTTCTATTTCTCTCTGTCCTATCCAACAACAACTACAACAATACAAGGGCAACAAAAGGGAATAAATAAATAAATATTTAAAAAAAGAATCTCATAGAAAAAAAAACTCCCTAGCAAAGTGAGTCTCTATGTCCAAGGTGTAGACAACTTCATCAGTGTTCAGAAAAAATGATCAATCAGAGTCTTTTCAAAACTTCAGGATAATTTCTAAAAGAGGATGAATATGGGATGATCTCACACATAGGCAACACTTAAGCAGCAAGAGCAGAAAGGGGAAATACAAAGTAAAATTGGGATTGGTATTGCACCAAAGCAAAGGACCCTGAGGAAGGAGGATGGAGGGAAGAGAGGTGTTTTTTTTTTTTTCCTGGTAAACAATGTTGGACCTCATTTGGGGAAAAAAAGTGTTTTTTCAGTCACCTTTTTTGGTGAGATGGGAAATTGTACCCATTTGCCAATGACTGTGCTGTAAACCATTAATCTCACAATAAGTAAATACAAAGAAATTCTTATTGTCTGATTAAATTCAAGCTGAAGGAAAACATCTGCATTCACTGAGTAAATGATGAGGTAATGGAAGACTGAAGCCCAATTCCTACAGCTTCAGAAAGTCTTATAGTCTTTCACTCCATGGAAGTCTATCAAACATCTTCTGCATTGAAATCACTTTGTAGGACAGTGTGAGATGCAAAGATATAATGTCCTTCTTCAAGGAAGTAATGCAAGAATGCTCAGTGTAAATAATCTGGGGGCCGGGTGGCGGTGCATCTGATTGAGTGCACATGTTACAGTTCACAAGGACCTGGATTCAACCCCCAGTCCCCACTTGTAGAGGGAGAGCCTCATGAGTGTGGAAGCAGGGCTACAGGTGTCTCTTTTTCACTCTCCCTATGTCTCCATTCCTCTCAGTTTCTGGCTGTCTCTAGCCAATAAAAATAAAGATAATAAAAAAAACTTTAAAAATAACCCAGGATATTTAAGAACAGTTAAAAAAAAAAAAGAATCTGCAGTAAGAAATAGAATGTGTTAGCAATAGAGAATTGACTTACTGAGACTTCAGAACCCCAGGAGGTAGCTTCTTACACTGGCCATTGCCTTATAGATGGCGAAACTGGGCACAGAGAAGTTGAGAAATTCCCCCACTGTCAGTAGCTGGTAAGTGAGGCCATCTGAATCCAGGCAACTACAGTCAAAGATATCAGTGTTAGTGAAAATTGGGCCTTTATTGGTGGGTTGGTTTTCAGTAACTAGAGTGGGGACATCTGGATCTGGGATGTTTTCCAGAAGAAGGTTACTCTGTGAGCAAAGACAAGAATATAATTGCATAAATAATTGGTGGTCTATTTGGGGAAATTTAGGGTCTTTGGAATAGATCAGTAAAAAGTAGGATACAGATTTTTTTCTTTATCACTTTTGGGGTATGTGTTAATGGTATACAGTTGTTAACACATGGATACAATCTCTCATCTCCCCTATAATAGGCGTCTGCAAAACACTCTCACCCCAACTTCAGTCCTTTCCCACCATCATGCTCTAGAACCCCAAAGCCACACCCTCATCCTACTCTGTTCTCTCACTACACTTCCTCCCCAGAATCCTTTGCTTTGTTGCAGTACAAAAAAATCAGTTCAAGTAAAATAATATTTAAACAAACAACAAAAAAGTAAGATACAATTATTTTTAGAACTGTAGACTTATTTTTATAGGTAATAAGGAGTTACAGAAGGTCTTTGAACTGGATTTGATAGCAATTTCATTTGATAAATGAAATCCATTGCTCACTATTCAAAAACTCAAAATTAAAATTGACAACATATTTTCACAAAGGAAGTTTTATTAGAGTGAGTGGGGTCACACATCTGGGAAGACAGCCCTGGAAAATGCCATTTCTCTCCAACTGCAAGGTGAGGAGGTGGCTTTAAAGGAGAATGGGAAGTGTCTCATTGGTCTCTTGGAAGTGGTCACCGCTAGACTAGCTGGTGACCCAAGGTACAGGTATAACCACCACCACCACCCAGGTCATGGAATAATATGAGTATGTTTCCATACCGCACCAGCAACCAAAGTTCTGTGCTCCCACACCCACCTCCAATGATGAACACAATAGCTCTCTCAAAGTGTTAGAAGTATGTAGGTTATATTTTTTTCTTTACAAGTCCATGTGCTTCAGTTCTTTATACTCCACAGGTGAGTAAAAACTCCTGCCTACATATATTTCACTAAGTATAATTACCTCCAGTTTTCTTGAGTTGTCTTAAGTCATCCCCATTGCAAGATCTCAAATAAAACAAAATAAGAGTGACTGATGTTGAGATCCTGGAGAAAAAACCCTCAATCCTCTGAGAGTATCATGAAAATGGACCTTAGGAAGTTATCATTTCCTTTTAAGGTGAGAGAAATAAAACATCTTAAGAAGTGGTGTTTAGTTTGCCAGCGACTTATAAGGGGAGTTGTTGGTTAAGGAAAAGAAATGTGATGCCACAGATCTGAACTGAAGAGAAAATGCTGTTTCTTTTACACTTTATGGAGATATGGAGTCTTCCTTCCTTGTCTAATTTTCCATCATCAAAGTGATGTGATTTTAAAAAATGTGTTTGACAAAGAAACCCTGGTTCTTACATCCAAGCTACTTAGTAAAATGATTGGACCATTATCAGATGATTGGCTAAAAAAGTTATGGGATATATATTCCATGGAATGCTACTCTGCAATCAAAAAGATGATATTGCGTCCATTGGGTGAAAAAATGGGTGAAACTGGAAGTGATTATGCTTAAGAAAATAAGTAGAAATTAAAGAGATGAGTGACAACTACCAAATGGTTTCACTCATATCTGGAATCTAGAGATAGAATTCACATGCACTTGACAAAAGAAAAAAATCCAAACAAAACAGAAGTAAGCAAACTGTAAGACTTATGAGGACTATGGTGGTTGTCTTTGAGTGGCTGGAGGGTAGGGATATTGACTTTGTTGGTGGGTATGGTATGGAACTTTACATTGTTACCTTATAATCTTGTAACAAACTATAAATAACAAAAAATTTAAACAATAAATAGTGAAAAAATAAAAAATGATTGGACAAAAAGAGGGAAAGAAAGAATGAAGAAAGGAAATGAGAGAGAAAAGAAGAAAGGAAAACAAAGGTATGGAAAAGCTTTCTAAATACTTAAGCTAATAGTTACAGATACAGGGTCTGGCTCATAAACAGATTCATAAATATGTAATGACTCAGGGCTGGGAAGTGGTGCGCCTGGTTGAATGTACATGTTACAATGCTCAAGAACCCAGGTTTGAGGCCCTGGTCCCCACCTGCAGGTGATGAAGCAGGGCTGCAGGTGTCTTTCTTTCTTCCTTCTTTCCTTTCTGTCTTTCTTTCTTTCTTTTCTTTACAAAATGGAAATGTTGACAAGACTACAGGATAAGAAGAGCACTTTTCCACACAATGCAAACCCCTAGAGCTCCATATCCAGTTCCCTCCTTTGATATAATCCCTATACATTATCCCTTTGGGAGCATGGACCCAGGATCATTAAGGGATGCAGAAGGTGGAAGGTCTGGCTTCTATATGTGCTTCTCAGCTGAACATGGGTATTGACAGGTTGATCCATACTCCCAGCCTGTCTCTGTCTTTCCCTAGTAAGGCAGGGAGATCCGGGGAAGTGAGGCTCCAAGACACATGGTGGGGTCCTGTGCCCAAGGAAGTCGAGTTGGCATCATGGTATCATCTGAAACCTGGTGGCTGAAAAAGAGTTAAGATATAATGCAGAACAAATTGTTGACTAATCATGAACCTAAAGGCAAGAATATTGCAGATGAAGATTTGGGGTCTCCGTTTTGGAAAAAGCTAGTAGATCTATTTTAGGTATATTCCAGAGAACCCATGGCTTTACTAGTTTTTGCCTTCACCTGATATCTAATATGCAGGTGGATCCAGGTTATTGTCTGGGAAGATGATGTCATGGTTGGAAAAAGGACTAGAAAGCTGGATGGGGGAAGATAGTAGCTCCCAAATATGGGGAAAGTATATAAATAGTGTTAATTGTAAACACCACTGGTCTGGACTGGGGCCCATATTCAGCACCTCTGCATCCCTTTAAGTCTGAGCTCACATTCTGTGGTCACAGCTAGGAGCATTCCAGGCTGCACTAATTTCGGGACCCATCTTCCTTGTGTAGTAGAGTAAGTTGTCCAACCTCCCTTTGGGGAATGGAGCATTCCCTACCATTATTGATCCACATTGAGGTCAAGGTCCTATGGGAGCCCACAAAGGGGTCGATTGTGTGTTCTTGATGGAGATGACCAGTGATAGTGATAGAAGAATAAGATAGTGATAGAGGCATAAGCCCATCATGTCTGTGTGGAAACCCCAGGGCCCCCTGACTAGGGCCCCGGGTGATGGAGTGGTCTCATAGTAACCAAAGAGTCATCATTAAAGTGTGCCAGTCTCTTGTCCTTATTCAACTTTTTTAGTCCTTACTTTGTCTGACACTGTTAGCTTTGGAGTGACTGGGGGACATGACTGGGGGACATGTATTAG
The DNA here is from genome assembly GCF_950295315.1 of Erinaceus europaeus. Classification (NCBI taxonomy): domain Eukaryota; kingdom Metazoa; phylum Chordata; class Mammalia; order Eulipotyphla; family Erinaceidae; genus Erinaceus; species Erinaceus europaeus. The sequence goes on from NC_080172.1 coordinate 97,257,236, forward strand.
GTGGTAGGTGAGGAGGGTATCTAGGTCTAAGTAGAAACTGTTTCATTAGGTACTTTAAGGTGTCTTTTTGGTTTTTTTATACTTTTCTTCCTTTATATCTCCCCCTACACTCTCTATTTCTGGCTGTCTCTATCCAATAAATAAAAATAAAAACTAAGAAAATAAAAATATAATTTTAAGAAATATGTAATGATTATAAAGTCTTTTTTTTCTTGCTCATATAGTAGGGAACAAAGTAGGAGTTCCTATTAATTCTCAGTCAAGCAGTCATCATCCACCTTGGCCTCCTTCCATTGCATGGCTCTGCCACCTTTGACATAATTTTCAGGTCCGCTTATATATCAAGACATCTAAAAGGGAAAGAGAATGAAGGCAAAGTATATGCTAAGTTCTTTACTAATCTCTGCTCCAATTCCAGTGAGAAACATGTGCTTCCTTTCAAAGGATGGGAATAAGATCTGATGATCCCAGTGTGTCCTGGAGCCCCACCTGCCCAGATCCCTCCCCCACTAGGGAAAGAGAGACAGTCTGGGAGTATGGATCAACCTGTCAACACCCATGTTCAGTGTGGAAGAAATTACAAAAGCCAGACCTCCCACCTTCTGCACCCCAATGATTCTGTGCCCATATTCCCAGAGGGACAAAGAATAGGAAAGTGCACACATTACAGTGTTCAAGGATCCAGGTTCAAGCCCTTAGTTCCCACCTGCAGGCAAGAAGCTTCACCACTTGTGAAGCACGGCTGAAGATGTCTCTCTGTCTCTTTCCTTCTCTACCTCCTCCTCCACTCTCAATTTATCTGTCTTTATCAATAATAAACAAGTAAAAATATAATTTAAAAGAAAGAAAGAGAGAAAGAAAGAAACTCTATGACATTAAGCAACTGAACCCTGAACCTATTTCCTATATATAAAGCAAGGCAGTGATACATACTTTGTCAATTTACCTTAGGATTAACTAAGATGATATTATAAAATGCTCCTATATAAAAATAGGTAGCCATAATTGCTCTTTCAGCATTTAAGGGACAAATTTCATTATCACTGATAGAAATAAAACAAGCACGGACATTAGCATTGATAGAAATAAAGCATCAATGTTTATGTGACTGAGTGGTAGAGTGCCTTCCTCATATGCTTGAGGCTCTGGGTTGAATCCCTGGAACCACTGGAGAGTATCAAGGAAAATTCCATGGATGGTAGATCGTTACTATGTACTTGTGTGTGTGCCCCCAACCTTTTCTTTCTTCCTTCCTTCCTTCCTTCCTTCCTTCCTTCCTTCCTTCCTTTCTTTCTTCCTTCCTTCCTTCCTTCCTTCCATTCTTTCTTTCTTTCTTTCTTTCTTTCTTCCTTCCTTCCTTCCTTCCTTCCTTCCTTCCTTCTGTTCTTTCTTTCCTTTTTTTTTTTTGCCTCCAGGGTTATCTCGGGGACTTGGTGCCTGCACTATGAATCCACTGCTTTGCAAGTAGTGAAGCAGGGCTGCAGGTGCCTCTCTGTCTCTCTTCCCCTCTATCTCCCCTTCCTTCTCAATTTCTGACAGTCTCTATTAAATAAATAAAGATAATTTTAAAAATTAATTAAAAAATAAAGATAGAAGAAGACTAGGTGAAATTCTAAAAATGAACAATTAAAAGCACATTTTCCTACATAAATATTACATAAATAAAATGTAATATACATAAATATACATAAATAAAATTTTTCCTACATAAAGACAGAAAAAAAACAAATGCCTGGACTTTAAAATCTCTGAAGCTCTGGGAGTTGGGCGGTAGCGCAATGGGTTAAGCGCATGTGGAGCAAAGCACAAGGACTGGCTCAGTGATCCCAGTTCGTTCGAGCTCCCAGCTCCCCACCTGCAGGGGAGTTGCTTCACAGGTGGTGAAGCAAGTCTGCTGGTGTCTATCTTTCTCTTACCCTCTCTGTCTTAACCTCCTCTCTCCATTTCTCTCTGTCCTATCTAACAACAACATAAATAACAACAATAATAACAATGACATAAATAACAACAATAATAACTACAACAACAATTAAAAAACAAGGGCAACAAAAGAGAAAATAAATAAATAAATCTCTGAAGCTCTTAATTCTACCTCCCTGCATCCACCCCTAGGTTTCTTGAAGAAGCTGTCTGTTCCTGCCAGGAACAAGCTTTCTTGCATTTTACAAACTCTCTCCGAGTCTGGGTATAGACAGAGCAGCAAAAACAGTCATGTACTGGGCAACCTGCCCAAGTGCTTCCATTACACAGACAGTAGGTTCTTACTAACGATGTGTTGAGCAAATGAAAAGGGAAAGGAAGAAAAGGTGATTTTTCACTAATATAAAAGAAGTCATTTAGTGACCCAGAAGATGCATCATGTTTAGGAAATTAAAGCAGGTGGTAAAGTACCTCCCCAGTGTGTACATCATGGCTAATGTCCGCCAGTGGTCTGAAAATGAGTAGACTGTGTGCTTGCACCGATAATCCTGTTCTTAGCCTCATGCTTTATTTATTTAACTAATGACCGCCTTGCTGGTAGCTCATCCTGATGGTGCTTACTGAACTAGGCAAAGTGAAAAATTATGATTTTGTTTGTTCATATGTTTCCAGCTGGGGTGCTGAATTTGTTATCCAGACTGCTGATGACCATTCTTTTACTCCCAGAGCCCCTAAAGTAGGTAATTCAATAAACAAGATAACAGCTTGAGAACCAAAGAGTCAACACAGACACAATCTGGTTATTTGCCACAATGGCATTAGTCAGTATCCAGAGCCTCAAAAAAAAAAAAAAAGATTTATTCTGGAAACTTCCTTATGATTAGATAGTATATGTGAATAGAAACTAAGCTTTGGTGTCATTCATTTAACCTGTGCTGTTCAGTCTTTTATAAGAGTCACAACTGTAAGTCTACATTTGAACACATTAAATGGAAACAGAAAACTTACAGGAAATTATGTTTCTGGAGTGGTCTCCTATCTGCATGAACTAATGTTGTTACTTGTGTGACAAATACCTAGGGAACAATCTACTGTAAATACTGGGCATATTACTATGAGCTAAATACAACATGGACATGATCCCATTTTTAAAAAATTTATTTACAAAAAGGAAACACTGACAAAAACCATAGGATAAGAGGGGTACAACTCTACATAGTTCCCACAAACAGAACTCTGTATCCCATCCCCTACTCTGATAGCTTTGCTATTCTTTATCCCTCTGGGAGTATGGACCCAGGGTTAGTGTGGGATGCAGAAGGTGGAAGGTCTGGCTTCTGTAGTTGCTTCCCCACTGAACATAGGCATTAGCATGTTAATCCATACTCCCAGCCTGCCTCTCTCTTCCCCTAGTGGGTCAAGGCTCTGGGAAAGCAGGGCTCCAGGACACACTAGTGGGGTCATCTGCTCAGGGAAGTCTGGTTGGCATCATGGTAGCATCTGAAACCTGGTGGCTGAAAGAAGAGTTACTATATAAAGCAAATCAAATTGTTGAGTAATCATGAACCTAACGGCTGGAATATTACACATGAAGATTTGGGGGGGGTCTCCATTTTGTAGATAGTTAGTAGGCCTATTTTAGTTGTATCCCAAAGGCCTGTGGCTATACTTTTTTTGTTTGTTTGTTTGTATTTTGTTTTTTGTTTTTTTGATCCTGACATCTGATATGTAGGTGTATCCAAGTTATTGTCTGGGGAGATGATGTCATGGCTGTAAAAAGGGGCTAGAAAGCTGAATCAGGAAAGAGAGTAGCTCCCAAATATGGGAAAGGTGTATGAATATTGTTGACTGTAAACTGCATCGATCTGATCTGGGGCCCACATTCTGCTTAGGAGCCTATGTGACCTCTGCATCCCTGTAGATCTGAGTTCACATTCTGTGGTCATGAGTAGGAATGCTCCAAGCTGCCCCAGTTTCAGGACTCATCTTCCTCAGGTGGAAGATAGAGTATGTTGTCCAGCCTCCCTTCGGAGGGTGGAACATTCTCTACCACTGTTGTTTCACATTGAGGGCAAGGTCCTATGAGTGACCACAAAGGATGACCTCATTTTTATTAGTGATTTAATAATGATTAAGAAGATTTTAAGATAATTGGCATACAATTCCACATAGTTCCCACCACCAGAGTTCTCTATATCCCATCCCCTTCATTGGAAGCTTCCCTATTCTTTATCCCTTTCTGGAAGTATGGGACATAATTCTTTATAGGGTGCAGAAGGTGAAAGATATGGCTTCTGTAATTGCTTCTCCATTGGACATGGACATTGGCAGGTCAATCCATACTCCCAATTTGTTTCTATCTTTCCTTAGTGGGATAGGGCTATGGAGAGTTCAGGTTCCAGGACACATTGGTGAGGCTGTCAGCCTGGGGAAGTCAGAATGGAGTCAGTAGCATCTGCAACTTGGTGGCTGAAAGGCCATAAGATATAAAGCAAATTGTTCAATAAACAATAACTCAAAGGTAGGAACAGAGCAAATGAAGCTAGGGGTCTTCATGTGGGAAGCAACTAGGAAGTCTATTTTAGGTATGTTGCAAGTGGCCCATGACTTTGCACTTTTGCCTGAGCCCAATAGCTAACATGCAAGTGGACTAAAAGTATTGTCTAGGAAGATGGTGTCAGAGTTGAGAATAGGACTAGAAAGCTGAATTAGGGCAGAGATTATCTCACAAATATGAGGAAGGTATATAAATGCCATTAGTTGTCATCTCCATCGATCTGACCTAAGTCCCATATATTATTTAACCTCTGCATCCCTGTAAGTCTGAGCTCACATTCCATGATCATAGGTAGGAACATTCTAGGCTGCACTCATTTCAGGACCAGTCTTCCTTGAGTGGCAGAGTAAGCTGATCCAGCCTCCCTTCAGAGAGTGGGGCAGTTCCTACCATTGACCTCTACAGTGAGGACAAGCTTCTAGATAGGCACACAAGAGGGCTTATAATGATGTTTTTGATAGAAGTGACCAGTGATAGTGTAGAGAGGGGTCTATTAGAGATTACTCCAGTTTCAAGGTTCTTGCCCGTTTATGAGGAAGAGGGACATTAAATCAGTTCTTGCAGATCTAAGGATTACCAAAAAAAAAAAAAAAGAAAAGAAACAGGATGTTAAGCTGGTCTTGGAACTGAGGGAAAGTTCTCTGTGGAACTGATGCTTTGAATGAGTAGTGAAGGGATTACAAAAGTCTGAGAGAAGAGGCAGAGAAAGAAAGTGTTGGTTATTATTTTTTCAGTTAAGTTACCAAATCACTGCAAGATAGGTGTTATTATTCTACCTTCTAACTGAGGAAATCAGTCCAGGGAAAGTATGTACACAGATGCTGAAGCAAAGCCTTCTGAATTGTGCCATTTCGGAGATATAAGAAGCTACAAAATTAGAGTTAGTGTGGCAGGAATGTAGAGAATGGTGACAAGGTTTGGCTAGATGTCACTGCATTGCAAGCCACTGGAATAACTGTGCTCTCAAATCAACAAGAGTTCTTTTAGGGATAAGAAACAAAATGAAAGCAGGTCGTAATTAGATGTGCATTTCAGGAAAGACTTTCTGACTGCTGTGGATAATAGAGGAGAAGCAGATGTGAGAGAATTTGTAAGGCTTGGCAGTAATTAGGTGAAAGTTATGGGTTGAAACACACATGAAGTCAGAGGCAAGCAATCTATCACTGCTTAAGGATATTCCACATAAACAGCAATAGACTCAAATGTTCAGTCATAACCATCATAACATCCCACAATTTTATCCATAGTAATATTGTGTCATTTCCTCTTGAAGGTATTATTTTCTTTTGCACTTTATTTAATCCCTTAATTTCTTCTTCTTTATTTAATGTGATGTACAGAATGAACCCAGTACTTCACACATGCAGGATACTGCAGAGCTACCTCCCCTACCCCATTTTTATTCTGTCATTTTAGAGTGAACAGAAGAGAGAAAGAAAGAGGGGAGAGGCACCAATGCATCACTCTACCATCCATGGCATTCCTTTGGTGCTGTCCATGTTGCTCCTTTGTGGCAGCAAGCATCCATCCCAGACCATGAGCAAACACACAGTTGGCTGTGTGCTTTACTTGCTTAGCCATCTGCTAGGCCCCTAATCTGTCATTAATTTTCCAGCCCTGTTACCAAGCATACAAAATGTGCTAATGTTACCAGTAAAAAAGCCACATCTAATGAAAATGAAATCAAAATAAATGAAGGAAGGCAAAAGTGAAAAATAAGGGGTGTTTATTACTATCCAGTCAGCTGTGATTCTTTTCACCATGGCTACTTCTTTAAGAACAAAGTGATGGAAACTCTTAAGGGATCTGCTGTATTGGAGCCATGAGATGATACTAACAGTAATCTGAGAGAGTCTTATGCCCAAATAAAGAAACTTCTAAAACTAAAGAACTAAAACAATACACAGAAGTATGTCCCTCTTAGAACCATGATCATCTGAGGCAAAGTAGTAACTTTGTTTTTAGTGTTGAAAGGAAAAGCCAGGCCCACCTGTGATGTTGAATTTCCTGCTAGCTCATAACGCGACTGTGATAAAACTACCCTATAGCACACTTATGAGAGTAATCCCTCATGATTACACAGCATATGACTATACATGTTGATAAGAACAACAAAATTCAACAAAGACATAGGAGATTGAGCTAGAAGTCACTCCATGAGTGGATAGTGAATAGGTATTTAAGGAGAAGTGGTTTCAAGTTATTCAGGAGAGTTCTTTTGCACCTGCAATACTTCAACCACAGGAGTAGTAATAGCTATGTCTTACTAAGTATCTACCATCACCTTTTTTACAGATGAGAAAACTGAGGTAAACAATGAGATAGTACTTCCATAAGGAACAACATAATGGACCCCTGTGTGGGCCCCCATAGGATCTTACCTTCAATGTGAATCAGCAATGGTAGGGAATAGTCTATCCTCTGAAGGGGCCTTGGATAACATACTCTATCTACCACCTGAAGAAAATGGGTCCTGAAATTGATGCAACTTGGAACATTCTTACTTTTGACCACAGAATGTGAGCTTGGACCTACAGGGATGTAGAGGTTACATAGGCACCTATGCTGAATATGGGCCCCAGATCAAATGGATGGGATTTGCAGTCAACAAGATTTATACACTTTTCTCATATTTGGAAGCTACTCTCTTCTCTGATCCAACTTTTCTTGACCTTTTTGTAGCGATGGCATCATCTCCCCAGACAATAAGTTGGGTCCACCTGCATATTAGATAGCAGGCTCAGGAAAAACAATAGCAAAGTCATGAGCCTCTTGGAATATACCTAAAATAGACCTACTAGATTTTTCCAAAACGGAGACCTCAAATCTTCATGTGCAAGAAATATTCTAGCCTTTAGGTTCACTATTAGTCAACAGTTTGTTTGGCTTTGTATGTTAACTCTTTTTTCAGCCACCAGGTTCCAGATGCTAGCATGATGCCAACCAGACTTCCCTGGGCAGACGACCCCACCAGTGTGTACTGGAGCCCCACTTCCCCAGAGCCCTGCCCCACTGGGGAATGAGATAGACAGACTAGGAGTACGGATTGACCTACTAATGGCCATGTTTGGCGAGGACGCAATTACAGAAGCCAGACCTTTCACTTTCTGCACCCCATAAAGACCCTGGGTCCATACTCCCAGAGGGATAAAGAATGGCAAAGCTATCAAGGGATAGAATGGGATACAGAGTTCAGGTGGTGGGAATTGTGTGGAGTTGTACCACTCTTAACCTATGGTCTTGTCAGTGTTTCCTAAATAAAAAAATTTTTAAAAAAATTAAAAAGAATGAGCTAGCACCTACCGATAGGACTAACTGAAGTAGGATTGGAGCCCAAATCTGACTCCCAAGTCTGTACTCTTTCTGCTTTAGCACTCTAAATTTGATGTTTTGTTTGATTACATGCTTTTGGCATTCATTCCATTAAACTTTGGTTTCCCTTCTTTCCCCATGTAATTCAACTGTATGTGGAACTCCAAAGTTCTCATAATTCTCTTGCCTTTGACCATCAATTATCACTAATCGTCCCAGGTCTGGGTCACACCATGTTTATCTTAGGGACCTTCTGAATGCTGCAGAGGCCAAAGGAGCCAGTTTTGTGGAATCAGGCTTGTCTGACAGCATTAAATATCACCCTAATTTAATGAACATACAGCTTTCTGTTTGTTTTCGTCAGCACAGGGGGGCCTCTATGTCCAGTATTATTCTAGAGGAAGTAATTGCATATGAGTGACATTTGAAGGAAATAACATCAGGGAGTTATCTGAAAGTCTATGTGTGAGTTGGTATCTAACCGCAGCCATTGTACCCAGATCCCAGGGAAGAAACTGGTTTGAAGACAGGCTTGTCTCACGGACAGCTCATTATGCCCCTTCCAGCTTGCTGAGGAAGTAAAGTAAGGCGTTCATATGTACCTGCTCTCTGCCATGCACTTTGCATGATTCTCATCCTCATGATTCAGGAGGGCCTGGCAATAAAGAAATCTTAAACTGTTAGAGATAGTTGCAAGTGTCATGAAATAAACACAAAAACCACTCATGGTTAATGTATGCCTCCGCAAGAGAATGTGGGAGAACCTGCCTTTCAATACTGTTCTCAGGATTAAGTTAAATGTATATGTCATGGAAAGAATAGTCAAACATTTTGCCAGTGTTATTATTGGTTAATGCTGTTGGTATATGCTAAATTAGGGGAGACCTATCCAATCTGAACATTGGGGACAAGAGAACTCTTAAAGTGGCTTTTATTTTTTAATAGAAGCAAAGAGGAAGAAGAAGGGAGGGAGGGAAGGAGGGAGGGAGGGAAGGAGAGAGAGAGAGAGAGAAGGGTCCAGGCTCAAACCTGGGTCAAGCACACAACAAAGCAGCACACTATACAAGAGAGCTATTTCACACACCCAAGGAGGTGAATTTTAAATCAAGAAATAAGGGACCAGTTTTGTGACTAACTGGGAAAGAAGAGGGCTGAGACTAGAAAAATAACACTTGATGCAGGGAGATGGATTGACAAGTGTATGAGGCTTCAGAATGGAGAGTGAAATAAATTGTGGGCCATGAGACAGGCAAGACCCTGACTAGACAAAGAATTCAGATTTTTTTTTTCTTTCAAACGAGTCCTGCTGACAGCACCATGTCAGATAAGAGATATTCTTATTTATCTTTCTCCACAAAACCACTGCCATTTGTGACCCTATCTTTTTTGTTTATTTGTTTTGCTTTTACCAGTGCAAGACTTAGCTCTGGCTTATTAATAGTGCTAGGGATTGAACCTGGTACCTTGGAGCCTCAGGCATAAATCCTATTTGCATAATCTCCCCAGCCCTTGTAATTCCCTTGTAAACTCAGTGTTAATTCACAACTCTTTTTAGTCGGCTCCCAGTGACTTTGAACAGTACATGAAGTGACTTTTCTTAACTTTTTAGGAGAGAGACCTCAATGCTGCTTTTAGTTTGTGGCCTTAAGGAAAAAGTCACACAACCTCTTTATAAAATGAGGGTACTATCCTCAGCAAGTGAGACAACTAAACTAAGCGTTCTCACCAGTAAGGATGACTAAAGCCCACCTGGATGATCCAATGCAACACAAATGACCAGGCTTCACTTGACTCCACAGATGTAGCAGAAGGCCTATTTTTCATAAAGGCTCTAGATTTTGTTGGTGGTACTGCAACCAAACTGAGAATTACGGCCTACCTATTCTCTGAAACATTCACCAGTGATGTTAGTTGATATTTTTTGAAATTCATTTCAATACACTTTGACTAGGTAAAGTACATTTTCTAATTTTAATTAGCAAAATCTGACCTTTTTTTTTTGCTTTATTGAGGTATAATTGCCAAATTAAATAGTATATATTTAAAGTATACAAAGTGATGATTTGATACTCATATGCCTTGCAAAGTTTATTACCATAATCAAGTTAATTAACACATCTATCACCTGACATTATTACTTTTTGTTTATGTACCTGTTGTGAGAATGCTTAAAATCTATTCTCTTAGCAAATTTCAATTTTGCAACATGACATTATTAACCATACTCATTATGCTGTATACTAGCCCCCCAGAAAGTACTCATTTTATAAGTGAAAATTTGTACTGTTTACCACCATCTATTTCCTGTGTCCCTACTGCTCTCTTCCTAGGAGTCTGACTTTATTATTTAATTGAGTTGTTGGAGAAATCATGACACATTCTTGTAACAGATGGCACTAAGTCATTTTTGGAAGTACTAGAGTCATTCACATCTGTTATTTCTTTTTTTATTATTTATTTTTTATTTAAGAAAGGATTAATTAACAAAACCATGGGGTAAGAGGGGTAAAATTCCACACAATTCCCACCACCCAATCTCCATTTCCCACCCCCTCCCCTGATAGCTTTCCCATTCTCTATCCCTCTGGGAGCATAGACCCAGGGTCATTGTGGGTTGCAGAAGGTAGAAGGTCTGGCTTCTGTAATTGCTTCCCCGCTGAACATGGGCGTTGACTGGTCGGTCCATACTCCTAGTCTGCCTCTCTCTTTCCCTAGTAGGATGGGTCTCTGGGGAAGCTGAGCTCCAGGACACATTGGTGGGGTCTTCAGTCTAGGGAAGCCTGGCCGGCATCCTGATGACATCTGGAACCTGGTGACTCAAAAGAGAGTTAACATACGAAGCCAAACAAATTGTTGAGCAATCATGGACCCAAAGCTTGGAATAGTGGAGAGGAAATGTTAGGGGGGTACTCACTGCAAACTCTAGTGCACTCCTGCTTTCAGGCATATATTTTGCAGTAGTTTATGGATACGTGTGAATATATGCTCTCTCTCACAGAAACTGGTGTATATCTAGGTTTTGGGACTTTGTTAGAAAGTGAACCACCTGAGATGAAATTAGAGTATACTATGAAAGGAAAGGTCTCACCCGAGTAATGAAGCTGAAGGGTTGTCATTCCACACGTGAAGTCTCTGGACACAGTCTGAAGTGAAGCATGTTGAGGTGGCAATCGTTGTGTTGGTTAGGTTGTGATCGGCAGATGCAATATTATTTGATATGGATTGGGAGAGGCATACGGGAAAGTGGGCCCTATCCAGGGGTTCCAGGACTGGGGGAAGTAGAGGCTCTATAGTGGAGATGTGAGGTTCCTGCTGTCTTAGGGTTCAAAAAGACAATCGATAGTTAATGTTATCATCACATTATTTGGTAATTGAGTTAACTTTGAAAAGTCCTTTTGTTAGGGTTTGCTGTACAGTACCCAGTATCTTGTATATAGCTGTACTATTGGTTCACATCTGTTATTTCTATGTTATTTTACAAGTGATAGTTTTAGATTCATCCAAAAAATTGAATGACTTGGTTGAGTTTGGGAGAGTTTACAACAATTTGAATACGGAAGACAAAATCATACATTTTCACCATTTTTTGTTATTTTACTTAAGGGGAAAACGAGTGTCAAGCTTCTGAAAAGTTGCATAAAGGAAAATGCAAAATAAACACACAATCTTACTTTCACCCGTCAGAATGGTTATAATCAAATAGAAAACACTAAGTATTGACATAGAGATAGACATAGAGAAACTGGAACCCTGCATGTAAGAATAAAAGAGTTACAGCAAATTTAGAAAGCAGTTTAGCAAATTCTCAAAACGTTAAACATAAAATTGCTATATTACCCAACAATGCCACTCCTAGATATCAAGAGAAATGAAAACATATATCCACATAAAGATGCAATTATGAATGTTCATAATACTATTACTCATAGTAACCAAATAATGGTAACATCCAAAATGTCCATTAACTGTTGAAAATAAAATGTGGCATGTTCAGACAACTAAATATTTCAGCAATAAAAAAGGAGCAGAGCTATCTCACTTAAGATGATTTCTTAGAAAAACCTAGGAATTCCAAATAAGAGCAGAATTTCCAGGCCAGTAGGAAAGAAACTATGAAGGAAGGGACAAAAAGGAACCACAGTGGAATATTAATCACTCAGGTATAAAATAGCAAAACAGTGCTGAAAAGGACAAAGTGGGCACCAGCCAGTTGCAGATGCTACCATGATGCCAACCTGACTTCCCTGGGTAGATGACTTCACCAGTGTGTCCTGGAACTCCAGACTTCTCCAGACCCCTACCCAACTAGGAAAAGACAGAAATAGGCTGGAGGTATGGATCGAACTGTCAATATCTATGTCCAGTAGAGAATCAATTACAGAAGCCAGACCTTCCACCTTGTGCTGCCGATAAAGATCTTTGGTCCATACTCCCAAAGAGATTAAAAAAAAAAAAATAGGGGCATTTCCAAGGAAGGGCAGGGTATATGGAACTCTGTTGGTGGGAATTGTATGGAATTGTACCCCTCTAATCCCACAGTTTTATTGATCATTATTAAATCACTAACACATTTTTTTAAAAAGATAATTTCTTCAAACTCCATCTAAGATGAAGAAAATGAGATGACTTCATTTTTAATAGCTGAGTAGTATTCTCTTGTGTATATATACAACATGTTCTTTTATTGGAGGACAATAGTTTATAGTGCAGTTGTTGACACATGGATACAGTTGCTCATCTTCCCATGACATTTTTTTACAGAACACTCTTGCCTATAACTTAGTTGGTTTCACATCATCATGCAACAGGATCCCAAAGTTTTCTCCACTCCTTCTTTTCCCCTCCTTTCCCAGAGTCCCTTGCTTTGGTTTGATGCAATATATCATACCCAGTCCAAGTTTCACTTTATGTTTTCCTTCTCTGTCCTTATTTCTTTATTTCCATGTATAAGTGAGATCATTCACTATTTGTTTTGTTCTTCTCTTTTTGGCTTATACTTTACATTATTCTTTTAAGTTCCGTCCAAGATGATGCAAAGGATATGATTTCATCATTTTTAACAGGCAAGTAGTATTCCACAGTACATATATACACCACAGTTTCTTTCTTTCTTTTCCCTTTTGTTGTCCTTGTTGTTTTTTATTGTTGTTGTAGTTATTATTGTTCTGGTGGTTATTATTGTTGTTTTTATTGATGTTGTTGTTGTTGGATAGGACAGAGAGAAATGGAGAAAGGAGGACAAGACAAAGAGGGGGAGAGAAAGATAGACACCTGCAGACCTGCTTCACTGCCTGTGAAGCGACTTCCCTGCAGGTAGGGAACCAGGGGCTCGAACCAGGATCCTTATAATTGTCCTTGCACTTCGTGTCACCTGCGCTTAACCCGCTGGCTACTGTGTGACTCCCCAGACAACAATTTTCTTAGCCACTCACCTGTCATTGGACATCTGGGTTGTTTCCAAAGTTTTGACTATTCTGAAGTGTGCTATGAACATAAGGGTAAGTAAATCTCTCCTCATAGGTGTCTTTTTTTTCCTTTAGGTAAATCTTTAGAAGAGAATTTGCTGTGTCATGGGCTGGGTGATAGCTGCGCATAGTACAAAGTGCAACGGCCTGAGCAAGGTTCCTGGTTTGAGTCCCCAGCTTTCTGCCAGCAGCCAGTGGGAGGGGGGTTGCTTCACAAGTGGTGAAACTGGGAGGATTGGGGTCCTGGTGTAGCATGGGGTAAATAGACTTAACTTGGGAGTGAGATTGTTTTGCAGACACCTGCCATGAGGATATGAAAACATTGAGTTCATTTGTCAATAACAACTGTATAATCCATTAAACCCCTAGTAAAGTAAAAAGAAAAGAATGTTGTTACATGATACAACATAGAAGAACTTCAGAATTAGATGACAAATAAAACACTCACACACACACACACACACACACACACACACACACACACACAAGACTACATGTTGTAGGATTCTAATAATATGAAATGTTCAGAGTAGGTCAATCTTGAGAGGCCAAAATTACACCAGTGCCTGACTAAGGCTGAGTATGGAGAGTGACTTTAAATGAGCATGAGTGTTCTTTTAAAAATGATGGAAATGTTCTAAATCTAGATGATGGTGATGACTACACAGCTCTGCAAATACACTAGAAATCATTGAGTTTCCATTTTGAAGGGGAGAATTTTTGGAATTATATTATACATCAATAAAATCATTAAAGAACATTCCAATAAATGTTTAAAAGCATCAAGGGAATTTTTCTAGGCCTGCCTTTGAAGGTCATCTTTGTGCAAGGTGGTAATGCCCTATCAAGGAGATTCCAAATGCTGTATATTGTAAGATATAAACTCAGCTATTCAAGACAGAAAGGATCAGGAGCTGGATACTAGCAGGATTTGATGTGGTTGTCACTATGAAAGTGCTACTTACCTTACAATTCAATCCTTCCTTCAGAAGTATTTCTAGAACTTCTTTGTGCTAAACGCTGTCCTTGGGGCTGAAGATAAGAGTGTGAATGAGACAAAGTCCTTTCTCTCTAGTAAGTGAGAAAGACAATAAATATATAAAGCACAAGTCATTCCTAAAATTATTTTAGTTTAAAAATAGACCTAGACCTGGGCTGTGGCACACCGAGAAAGGCACACATATCACCACAAGTGAGGATCCAAGTTCAAGGTCCTGGTGATGAAGGAAGCTTCAAGAGTAGTGAAGTGGTGTCATGGGTGTCTCTTTCTTCCTCTCTAACCCCTTTCTCTCTCAATTTCTCTCTGTCACTATAAAAAGAAAGAAAGAAGGGGCTGGGTGGTGGGGTACCTGTTGATAGCACATATTATAATTCTCAAGGACCCAGGTTTGAGACCCTGATCCATACCTGTAGGGGAAAAGCTTTGTGAGGGGTGAAGCAGGGCTGCAGGTGTCTCTCTGTCTCTCTCCCTCCTTATCTCCCCCTTCCATCTCGTGTTCTGGCTGTCTCTATCCAATAAATAAATTTTAAAAAAATTTAAAAGAAAGAGAAATACAGAGCGAGAAGAAAAAAGAAAGAGAGAGAGAGAATAGAATATGCATTAGAGCACAGACAACAGGGTTTCTGTGAGGACTCTCCTTTCACACTCAAATAATTCCCATGGGTGCCCTGCTAAGTTCTGCCTCTGAAGAATCACCGTCTAGGCCCATGGCATTGAACCAGTCTAAAGGGAAAACAGAGACTCAGCTACTCCAGCCACTGCACTTTGGTGACAGTGCAGGGGGCAGGATAGGGAAGGGAAGCCAGGGGAAATTCAAATGGTCACCTGGTGATCTGGGTGTCTCTCTGCTCTAGACTGAGCCTCTCCCCATCTGTGAAAAGGTAGTATGCTCCAAACCTAGAAGTGATGCAGTGGGTGAGACATTGGACTCTCAAGCGTGAGGTCCTGAGTTTGATGTCTGGTGCTGCATGTGTCAGAGTGATGCTCTGATTCTGTCTCTTCCTCTCTTGTTAGTGAAAGACTAAATCTTTTTAAAGAGGAAGAAAGAAAGAAAGGAAAGAAAGAAAGAAAGAAAGAAAGAAAGAAAGAAAGAAAGAAAGGAGGAAGAAAGAGGCTGCCTGAAGCTGTGGATTTTTCTCACAGACCCCAACCCCCAGCAATAACTCTGGTAGCAAAATAAAGTAAGTTAAATTAAACTAAGAGATTAACAAGAGATGGGAAATATAGGCAATGGAGGCTGAGGAGTTGGAAAAGGCCTACCTCAAGAGATGTTTTGAGTTAACACCTGAGGGATGTGAAGGGGCCATTATGTAGAAATCAGGAGAAGGGGCCTGAGGAGAGATAGTTAATATAAATCCTCTCAGGTAACAAGCAGTGAGTAATGGTGATATAATCAAGGAGGGGTTCTTTACCAGATAATGTGGGGGAAAAATAAACAAGGGTGGAAATTCCAGATTCTGGTCTTGTATTTTTACTTCAATAGGAAACCACTAGGGGAGGGAGGGGGAGGTGTTTAAGCAGGATCATGGGGGCTTCTTGGAGACAAGAATATAGAGGAGGCAAAGAACGATAAAAGTCCAGAGTAAAGGGGAAGGTGTGTCAGGAGAAGAAGAGAGATGATAGCAACTTAGGTGAATGCAGTAGCAACAGGGCTGGTAGAAAGCGTGTAGATTTTGGATGTACACACAAGGATAGATGAGTTATGAATTAGATGAGTTGAGGTGATTAGAGAAAACAAAAAGGTATGAAGAATCACCCTTGAATTTTGTGTCGAGCAACTAGGTGGCAGGTGTACCCTGATTTGAGGTGTCAGCCATTCTCTTTGAGACTGACTCTACTGTGTTTATATTAAATGAAAAAAAAAAGTAGCAGTGAACTATCAATAGCTTACTTGGATAGTGTGCTACTTTGCCATTCTTATGACCCAGGTTCCAGCCTAGCTCCCACCTCATTGAAGGGATCTCTCTCTCTCTCTCTCTCTCTCTCTCTCTCTCTCTCTCCTCTCCCCACCTCACCTCACCAAAAGCAAACAGAAAAATGAAAAAATAAAAAAAAGATTCAGAGAAGCTAAACTTCTTAACTCCAAAGTACCCACCTGCAGAGTGGAAGAAATAGATTCAAAATCAGAGTTTTAAAAGGCTGTCTTTTGAACACTGCTCAGTACTGTTTGCTGCCCAGTGAATGGGCATATGGAAGGTAGCATTGGGTAGAATGAGAAGGACTCCTTAGTAGTGAATTTGGTGGGTAGACTTGTCATAAAGTAAGAGGGAGAAAAACAGGTTGGTAGAGTAACATTTTTTCCCCCAGTGAACACATTAGATAATCAGAAAGATTTAGACTCAGTGTCAAGCTGAATGGAGATTGACAGCTAATAAAAGCCTAGTAATTACAGGAAAACATCAGATTGAAAAGTGCAGCTTTTCTTGAAACACCTGAAGCTATTTAATATATCTTATGTTTGCTTCAGACCGACAGACAGCTCCCAGAGCAAGACTGGTCTCATTACTGAACTAATGGACATTACACTCTGAGGTACCTTTTCTTCTGTCAAATAAATCAGAATTTTAAAAAGTGAAACCCATGATTGCCACGCTACAAATGTTAGCAAGGACATTGCAGAGTGTTTTAGGTGTCAAGTTTAATTTGACTTGGCCTGCTCTGTTCCCTTAAGAAAGGCTCAGGAGGCATGAGCTGGGTCGCAAGGAGAATTCTTTCTGCTCTTACTCTCTGGGGTGTGACAGACATCAGACCTTGGTTCCTGGATTGTTTTCACAAGTAGGGATTTCTCCTGTTACCATAACCCAAAGGAATAAGTTGTGATTAAAATTGTCATGCTCCCCTATTTTCTTAATTGGGTTTTGGGAATAATTCATACCTTCCAAGATTCGTTTTTTACACAGTTCCTGGGCCTCAAGCATATGATACCATCACTGAGCAGTCGCCCCAGAGCCAGTTTTTTCCTTTTTTAATTTTTTAATTTTTTTAACCAAGGTTATTGCTGGGCTCTGTGCCTGTACTATGAATCCACTGCTCCTGGCAACCTTTTTTTCTTTCTTTCTACTTTATTTTTTGTTTTATTTGACAGGACAGAGAGAAATTGAGAGGGGAGGGGGAGATAGAGAGGGAGATAGAAAGGTAGACACCTGCGGACCTGACTCACTGCTCACGAAATGGACTTTCTGCAGGTGGGGAACAAGGGCTCGATGCAGGTCCTTGCACATGGTGATACATGTGCTTAACTGAGTCAGCCACCTCCCTGCCCCTGTCAGTTTTTGTCCTTCTCTTGCCCTTTCTCACTATCTGTCTTTTGTTGACAAACAGAGAAAGACTGAAAGGGAAGGGAGAGGTAGAGAGAAAGACAGACACCTACAGCTCGGCTTCACAACTTATAAGACTTCATCCCTACAGGTGGGGGTTGGGGGGCTTTGAACTCAGATCTTTGCTGATGGTAATGTGTACTCTACTGGATGAGCCACTGTCCAGTCCCACCAAGGGCCAATGTTTAATATGGTATTTGGATAGAGAAAGAGCTGGCAAAGTAGCTCATCCAGGAGAGGGCCTGCTCTGTCATGTATGAGACTCAGGTTTGAGCCAGGCCCCCATCTCACTGTGAGATGCTTCAGTGCTGTGATATCATTTCCGCTCCCTCAGTTTTTCTGTTTCTTTCTATCTGAAAAAGTCTGATTAAACTAGTGGAGCTTGAGCAATGACAAGAGAGAGGGTATGGGAATGGGGAGTTAGAGAAAGAGAGAGGAGAGATACCACAATATCTTTCCACCATCCATGAAGCTCTCCCTGTTGGCACATGACATCCATGGTGACCTCATGTGGTACTGAGGTTTGAACCTAGGGTCTTGCACATAATGAAATGTGTGCTTTCCCAACCCCCCTAAAATAGTCTAAACCATTCATTAGCCCCACTAAGTTACACACAGTGCCTAGATACTGAAATGGTGGCAGATGCTTACACAATATCAACAGCAAAAAGAAAAATGGGGAGCTCACTTTTATTAGAAAGGCAGTCACCTGCTTACCACAGGTTCTTGCACATCATGCTCTTGAGACTCAAACTGTGGCTGCGAGAGTCAGTGGCCTGGAGAAAGGGTAACTCCTCCATGTGCTGTAGATTTTCCTGGACATTTTTCACCTCACAACAGCTCTAATGACCTTGGCATCAAGCTCTTACTGGGGATTAATAACTGGCTGAGATTAATGGCCCTTGCTGTGTCCTGGGCCATTTTCCCAGCCAGCCATTAATTCCAAGCAGGGCCCTGGGCTCTGGCCATTGTGGCTCCCTGGGCCCAGTGGCTGCCCTGAGGCAAATGGCCACAGCCTTGTTGACTTCAGGCTGGGACATCCACAACACTCTCCTTATTTTCTCCATGACATTAGTATGAAAGAGTACAGTCCGCAAGCAAATTGTTGCTTACAGTGTCAGGAGGTAGGTTCTTCTTTTCTTTTCTTTCTTTTTTTATTTTTTCAGAGAACAGGTAGAATTTTTCCCCCAGGGGAGATGAGGTTTCATTCAATCATTAATTAATATAGTCATCCATTCATTATAGTTTGAGTGCTTCTCATGGGTCAAGATACAAGAGAGATAATCAAGACTGGAACAACCTAGTAGGGGTGTCCTTGTCTTCCAACAGTGGGTGAAACACCTCTCCAAATGAGATTTTTAAGGCAAATGTTCCTAAGAATCAGGGAGGCTGAGTAGTGTGAGGATAAAATCAGAAAGGAAATCTTGCCAGATAATGTGTTCAGTGGGATCCTTCCTTCATGCCCTCCACAGAGTATTTGTTTGTTTGCTTGTTTGTTTGCTTTGCTTTGTTTTCTCATAGTTACAAGTTTACTTTCCC
Organism: Erinaceus europaeus; assembly: GCF_950295315.1. NCBI lineage: Eukaryota > Metazoa > Chordata > Mammalia > Eulipotyphla > Erinaceidae > Erinaceus > Erinaceus europaeus. The sequence continues at coordinate 97,276,346 of NC_080172.1, forward strand.
ATGCTCTGAGTATTCTGGAAAAGAGCTTGTAAATACTGCATCAAGAATCTTTACTCATCAGTGAATGAACATTTCTACCTACTAATAAGAGTTATTAAAACTCTAGGGACAGTACCAGTACTTAGATATAGAAAAGGGTGACTCTTATCTTAAAGAACTCTACCATGTCCTAAGAAAAAGGGTCACCATTCATAGAATTTAGTCATTCTGTCCCCACCGGACACTAACAGTTCTTCCAAAAGCAGAAAGCAGACTTCATTTCCTCTTGTGGAAGTGAATCAGCCTTTGGTACATGTTCTTATCAGCTGCAGGAAGTGTAACATTGTATTTGGAACAGCTATTGTCATTTTATTGGCACCACTTACCAAAAAGCACTCAAGGCATAATTCAAACTACATTCTTTTTCTGTATTGTTTGGAGCATCTGCACAGCTCAAAGAGTGGTTATTGTTGCTTGAAGTAATCAATACCTCATAGCCAAGGCAGGTGGGTGGGAATCATGAGAAAGGGCTTTCTAGGACTGGGTGGACCATGGCATGTTCTGATGGTACCCAATAATCACAGATGATTGGTATAGTACATTTAGGAAATGTGACTTAGCCTCAAAGGATCTCCAACTGGACTCATGTGGGCACAGGAGAGAGAAGGCCTTGAACCCTCTGTAAAACACTACAGTTTTCACCAGTCAACCAGCCACTGCTCTAAGAATCAATAGCAGTGGGGTCAGGTGGTGGCACACCTGGTTAAGGGGACATATTACAGTTCGTAAGAACCCATGTTCAAGCCTCTGGTCCCCACCTGTAAAGGGGAAACTTTACAAGTGGTAAAGCAGAGATACACATGTCTCTCTTTCTCTCTCCATCTTTATCTCCCCTCCCTTTTCCATTTCTCTCTGTCTCTATCCAAAATAAGTAAACAATAAATAAAATATGTATGTTCAAAAATTTTTAGAGAGTTGATAGCAGTCAAGTAATTTATTATGGGAAAGAAATGTTAGTACTTTTGTTCAAAAATGTTCCACTAAAAAAATATATGAGCACCATGTTTTAAAAATATAAGTTAAACTAGAAAATTCAGGATGGTAATTCTATGTATGTTTGATGACAGAAGGCAAATTCCAATGGCCTTGGGGTCCAGTGGAATAGAATCTTACAAAGTGATCTTATTTAGCAAACATTCAGTTACACGGTACCTCAGGGATATACTTAGTATTCTGTAAACAAATGTCTTTTAAATGAATGAATGAATGAATGCCATCCACTCATAAGTACCTACTTGACTGCCTCTTTCTTTTACTAGTAAGAAAGTTAAGTACTGATTTGGGGGGGGGGGTCAGCTTTTAGATGCTGGGGTTCATGATCTTAATCTTTACTCCTATAGGAGTTTGTAGATATTCCTTGTCATCATTGCAGAAATGGTCTAGACTTCTGTGAATGTTTAGAAAATGACCAACTGTCCCGAGAATGTAGGGCTTTCAGTACTAACATTTAGGCAACCTCTAAAAACCCAGAGAGGTTGACTTTTCAAATGTGAGAGCTCACCTTGCTGCTCAGTCACCCCTCATGATCCCTGCTACTTCCCGTCTACTCAACACCAGAGAACATCACCTCTGAGAAGCTGGGGCTTGGTGTCGGCACTATGATTCCACTGCTCTCAGCAGCCTTTTTTTTTTTTTTTTAAATATTTTTCCCCTCTATTTTTATTTGCTAGGGCAGAGAGTAACTGAGAGGGGAGGGGTGACAGAGAGAAAAAGAGAAAGCTCGACACTTGCCAGACCTGCTTTACCACTCATGAAATGTCCCCACTGTAGCTGGGGAGTGGGGGCTTGAACCCAGGTGCTTGTACTTGTCATTGTGCATAGTACTATGTGTGCTTAACTGAAGGTGCTACTGTTACTCCTCTCACCCCCTCAAAGTACACTTTCCATGCCTGGGTTTATTTGTCCTATAATGTCTTGTGATACTGGTGACCACACTCTGTTTTTCAATTTAGTTAATCTAATCTGTATCATTTCCACTGCAAAATCCTTCCCTGGCTGTCCTCCCACAAGTCTCTTTTAGACAAGTTCAAGTGGTCACTCATTGCTGGGGCTGAGAGATATAGTTAGCCCCTAGGTTCTGCAGTTAGAATTCCTGGGTTCAGATCCTAGCTCTGTTACTTCCTAACAGGATGGACTTCAAAAGGTTCCTCTGCATCCTCATTTAGTGAAGAAGGGATAAAGATATATGATATTTTATAGGGTTTGTTTTTTAAAATATATTTATTTATTTTATTTATAAAATGGAAATATTAACAAGACCATAGGATAAGAGGGGTACAGTTCCACACAATTCCCACCACCAGAGCTCTGTATCCTTTTCCTTCGCTTGAAAGCTTTCCTATTTTTTTATCCCTCTAAAAGTATGGACCCCCGATCATTATGGGGTGTAGAAGGTGGAAGGTCTGGCTTCTGTAATTGCTTCTCCACTGAACATGGGCATTGGCAGGTCAGTCAATATTCTCAGCCTCTCTTTCCTTAGTGGGGCAGGGATCTGGGAAAGCAGAGCTCCAGGACACACTGGTGGGGTTGTCTGCCCAGGGAAGTCCGGTTGGCATCATGGTAGCATCTGGAACCTGGTGGCTGAAAGAGAGTTAAGACATAAAGCAGAACAAATTGTTGACTCATCAGAAACCTGAAGGCAGAACATTGCAGATGAGAGCTGAGGTCTCCATTTTGGAAAAAGCTAGTAGGTCTATTTTAGGTATATTCCAAGGGGCCCATGACTTTATTAGTTTTTGCCTAAGCCTGACCGCTAACATGAAGATGGACCAAAGGTATTGTCTGGGGAAATGGTGTCATAGTTGGAAAAAGGACTAGAAAGCTGGATCAGGGAAGAGAGTAGCTTCCAAACATGGGAAAAGGACATGAATATTGTTAATTGTAAACTCCATCGATTCAAGCTGGGGCCTGTATTCAACACAGGAGTCTACATAACCTCTGCATCCCTGTAGGTCTGAGCTCACATTCTGTGGTTATGGCTAGGAACATACCAGGATGCACTAATTTAGGGACCCATCTTCCTCGGGTGGTAGAGTATGTTGTCCAACTTCTCTTCAAAGAATGGGACAGTTCCTACCATTGTTGATCCACATTGAGGGCAATGTCCTATAGGGGCCCACAAAAAGGTCCATTATGTTGTTCCTGATGGAGATGACCACTGACAGTGGAAAGAGGGATCTGTTAGAGGTCTAGGCTCATCATGTCTCTGTGGGAATCCCAGGACTAGGGCCCCAGGTGATGGGGTGGTCTTATAGAAACCAAAGAGCCATCAGTAACAAATGCCAGTCTCTTGCCTGTATCCAGCTTTTGTAGTCCTTACTTTGTCTGGCAAGGTTAGCCCTGGAGTGATTGAGGGAAGTGAAATAGGTAATAGATGAGGAGGATATCTAGGTCTAAGTAGAAACTATTTGATTAGGTACTTTATGGTATCTTTTTTAGATCTTTCTATTTGCTTGCGTCATTTATCGGCTCACTGCAAGCTATTGTGCACTTTTGCTTTAAGATATATAAAATATATTTATTTTTAGGAGAAAAAGAAATATTGAACTCAGTATCTCATGTTTCAGAGTTGCTTTAGCCATTGAGCTACCTGACAAGCCATCTTATAGGGCTTAAAAAATATAATGCAATTATGTAAAAAGCTCAGAATAGAATCAGGCAGATAGACAACATTCAAAAGTAATAAGTTGACTACTATTTCCTTTGTACCCCCCACAGCCTTGCTGTGTTCTAAACATGATCCTTTTTAGTACTTTAGTTCAGTCCTCCTCTTCATCCTGCTGACTTTATGCACTTTTTTACTGCCAACTATCCCTAAATTTCACTCCTTCTCCCCTTAAAATCAGGAAGAAAAAAAATCATTCTAATTTCCACTTCAAATCTTATGGCACCTATAGGGTTAAAATTCATCATTTCCCATGTGTTCCTTGGCAATATTTAGTTGGGATAAATTTTTCTCAGATATATATATATATTAAATATACATATTAAATATATATATATATATTTAATTTGGTTTTGAAATCTATTTCCCATTCGCAGGTGTCTGGGCCCCGTAAACAGACCATTCTAATGCATCCACTGTGGATCTTTTCTCATGGTAGCAACTGTAAAAACTGTCAGTGAAAGGCCTCTTAGGCTCCTCCATTTTAGCATTTGATTTTGCAGTAGTACAACTGAGTTGTTGGCATCATGCAGGGTCCACGCACTCCCAAATTAAAAATGAAATCCGCGGACACAAGTGTACATACATTAACAAAGAAGTGAAAGATCATGCTTTAGAAAACTAATTTAATATATTCTCTTTTAAGTTTATACTATGATTTTATTGTAAACAAATTTTAGAGTAAATTTTATCCCAAACAATATATACTGAATTTCCCAGTCCTGTTTTTTAGTTAAAGCATTGAATTTCACATTCTTTTTCTTTTGCTGTGTTAACATTTAATTACCACTGTATTACACACATTTGTCAGAAAGAGAACATATTTTAGCTTTAATCATAGTGGTTTGTTCAAACATTACAGAAATGGGTTAAAGAATATGGGGTTATAACTTCCCCTTTTTGTTACTGTTTTTTCTTTCTTTTTTTTAATAACTTTTTATTACTATTATCTTTATTGGATAAAGACAGCCAGAAATCGAGAGGGAGGGGGGAGGTAGAGAGAGAGAGAGAGAGATACCTGTAGCCCTGCTTCACCACTTGCGAAGCTTTCCTCCTGCAGGTAGGGCCCGGGGGCTTGAACCTTGTGCACTGTAACATGTGTGCTCAACCAGGTGCACCACTGCCTGGCCCCCTTTCTTTTCTTTTCTTTTTCTTTTTTTTTTTTTTTTAGTTTATTTATACTAAGGAAACACTAACAAAACCATAAGAGGGGTAACAACTCCACACAATTCCTACCACCAGAACTCTGTATTGGGATAAATGTGAATAACATCCGAGAGTATAGACTAGTTCTTACTTTTCAATATAGTGAGCTATAAGCATCAAAAATAGGATCACAGTAATTCATAGTGTAGTCTTTCCTTTGACTTGGAGATAAATCTGGATTCAGAAAGATGTGGGAGGGAAGTTGGTTACTTGCCAATTATACATCCTTGAGCAAGTTTCTCAGTATCTCAGAGCCTGGTTAACCCCATCTGAGAAACAGGCGAAACGGTCACTTTCTGGGTTGGCGTGACCATTTGGTTATTTAATACCAGTAAAATGCAAGTCCAGTGCTTTGTTCTCTTTCTCCACTGTCCAGAGCTCCCTGTCACCAATTTGGAGGAGAATATAAGAATGAATGAGGCAGTTACAGAAGGGATATGTTATGGCAGGGAAATGAGAAGAAGGGAGACCTACAAACCTCCCCTGAGGCAAGGGAATGTGACCTGTTGATGCCTAATAAGATTGACTGCTGAAGGTATTCTTCTTGCCCTCCTTTCCAGCCCCTGAAAATGCACTGCACGGCCTGTGCTCTGGTGACAAGTTCAGGGCACCTCCTGCGCAGCCGGCAAGGCCCCCACATTGACCAGACCGAGTGTGTCATCCGCATGAATGATGCCCCCACGCGGGGCTATGGGCGCGACGTGGGCAATCGCACCAGCCTGAGGGTGATCGCCCATTCCAGCATCCAGAGGATCCTGCGCAACCGCCATGACCTGCTCAACGTGAGCCAGGGCACTGTGTTCATCTTCTGGGGCCCCAGCAGCTACATGCGGCGTGACGGCAAGGGCCAGGTCTACAACAACCTGCAGCTCCTGAGCCAAGTGCTGCCTCAGCTAAAAGCCTTCATGATCACGCGCCATAAGATGTTCCAGTTCGATGAGCTCTTCAAGCAGGAGACAGGAAAAGACAGGTATAGAGATGCGGGGTGGTAAGGTGGCATTGGTGCAAGGAAGGACGAGAAAATATCCTTCCTGGCTGAGTCACCCAAAGCGACATGTTTGTTAGTCATGTTCCCCACCCGCAAACTCACACACTCTTCAGGCGGTTTGTAGAAATGAACTGTAGGCTCTTCCTGGAGAACTGAGCTGTTGAAGCTGAATTTATAAGCAAAGTGAAATGTAACTGAATCAATTGTGTGGCTACTTCAGGGCCAAATCTCTGTTTGAGAGGAAAAGGCTACAGAGCTGTTGGTTTACAATGGTAATCAGTACAAGATAATAGTTACATTATATTTCACTTTACTTATGTGAACAGTAACCAGAAAGAAGTGCAAGAGTTTATTTTTCTCTTACAAAGGCAAACATTGATTCAGTCAACCAGTATTTATTGGTGCAACTTCACTGCACTTGGCAAAGAGGTTAAGGTCAAAAAAACCAAACTAGACTCTACCTTTCTCAAATCTAAAGTCTTCCAGGAATTTATCCAAACAGTGCCCAGTGTACTGAGGGTCATACAAAGAGAAGAAAGAGAAGCTGTGACAATCAGGAGACAGAGACACCTGTCACAGTGTAAGGCATGGTTTTCCAAACTGTTAGTTACAAATCCATGATGGGACACGAAATCAATGTAGTGAGTCACTGCAAGATTCTTTTTAATGTAATTGAAAGAATAGAACAGAATGAAACAGAAACAGATAGCATCAGCATTCATCCTCCATAGTAAGTAAAGCATGGTTTCATCAATCAATACTTATTTCAGTTTTACACATATAAATGCACATACACACGAGTTACTTTTTTTTTTTGAGACGATGAAAATAGTCTGGAATTAGGTTGTAATGATTTTACAACCCTACTAAAATCA